>NC_086445.1:441572662-441872662 GCF_028390025.1 Pseudophryne corroboree
ATTTGAAAATGGGACCCGGACCACTTGTCCAAGAGGTCCCATTAAAAAGTCCTCGCATGGAACCTGCCGAAAGGGATGGCCTCGTATGAAGCCACCATCTTCCCCAGGACCCGCGTGCAATGATGCACTGAAACCTGTTTTGGTTTTAATAGGTTCCTGACCAGGGCTATGAGCTCCTGAACCTTTTCGACCGGAAGAAAAACCTTTTTCTGGTCTGTGTCTAGAATCAGGCCCAAAAAAGTTAGACGCGTTGTAGGGACTAGCTGGGACTTTGGTATATTGAGAATCCAGCCGTGTTGCTGCAACGTCATCATGGACAGAGGCACGCTGTCCAGCAACTTCTCCCGAGATCTCGCCTTTATGAGGAGTTCGTCCAAGTATGGGATAATTGTGACCCCCTGCCTGCGCAGGAGCACCATCATTTCCGCCATTACCTTGGTGAAAATTCTCGGGGCCGTGGAAAGCCCAAACGGCAACGTCTGAAATTGGTAGTGACAGTCCTGCACTGCAAATCTCAGGAACGCCTGATGAGGGGGGAATACCGGAACATGAAGGTAAGCATCCTTTATGTCCAGGGACACCATCCAATCTCCCCCTCCAGGCTGGCGATGACCGCCCTGAGTGATTCCATTTTGAACTTGAACCTCTTCAAGTACAGGTTCAGGGATTTTAGGTTTAAAATGGGTCTGACCGAACCGTCCGGTTTCGGGACCACAAACAGGGTTGAGTAATATCCCTCTCCTTGCTGGAGATGAGGAACTGTGACAATCACCTGTTGAAAATACAATTTTTGGATTGCTGCCAACACTAGCTCCCTCTCTGACGGGGAAGCCGGCAGAGCCGACTTGAAAAACCGGCGAGGAGGCAAGTCTTCGAATTCCAGCCTGTATCCTTGAGAAACAATCTCTAATGCCCAGGGATCCACCTGCAAGTGAACCCAGACGTGGCTGAAAAACTGAAGACGAGCCCCCACTAGATCTGCCTCCCCCCGGGAAGCCCCAGCGTCATGCGGTGCACTTTGCAGACGCAGGGGAGGACTTCTGCTCTTGGGAACTAGCTGTGTGCAGCTTCTTTCCCCTGCCTTTCCCTCTGGCAACAAAGGACGATCCCTGTACCTTTTTGTTTTTATTGGAACGAAAGGACTGCATTTGATAATGAGGTGCCTTTTTTGTATGCTGCGGGGGGACATAAGGTAAGAAATTCGACTTACCAGCCGTAGCAGTAGAGACAAGGTCCGAGAGGCCGTCTCCAAACAACTCCTCCCCTTTGTAAGGCAAGGACTCCATATGCCGCTTTGAATCGGCGTCTCCCGTCCACTGTCGGGTCCACAAGAGCCGCCTAGCAGAAATAGACATAACATTCATTCTGGAGCTTAATAAACAAATGTCTCTCTGAGCATCTCTCATATACAAGGCAGCATCTCTGATATGCTCTATGGTCATTTGAATGGCATCCCTATCTAAGGTGTCAATCTCCGTAGATAAGGAATCTGCCCATGCCACAACCGCACTACAAACCCAGGCCGACGCCATAGCCGGTCTATCAATAGCACCTGAATGAGTGTAAATGTGCTTCATGGTAATTTCCTGCCTGCGATCAGCAGGATCCTTGAGGGAAGCCGTATCCTGAGAAGGCAGTGCCACTTTTTTGGACAAGCGTGTCAGTGCCTTGTCTACTGTAGGCGAAGATTCCCATCGTATCCTATCTGTTTGTGGAAAAGGATACGCCATAAGAATCCTTTTGGGAACTTGTGGTCTCCTATCCGGAGATTCCCAAGCCTTTTCGCACAATTCACTCAGTTCAAATGAGGACGGAAAGGTGACTTCAGGCTTTTTCCCTTTATACATGTGTACCCTCGTGTCAGGGACAGGGGGTTCCTCAGTAATATGCAAAACCTCTTTAATGGCAATAATCATGTAACGAATACCTTTTGCCACACTCGGCTGTAATTTCGCATCTTCATAGTCGACACTAGAGTCCGTATCCGTGTCGGTATCTGTGTCATCGATCTGGGATATGGTGCGCTTCTGAGACCCCGAAGGGCCTGGCGCCACCGGGACAGGCATGGACTGGCTACCTGACTGATCCCTAGCTTCAGCCTTGTCTAACCTTTTATGCAATAGATTGACATTTGCATTCAAGACAATCAGCATATCCACCCATTCTGGTGTCGGTGTTGCCGACATGACATTCAAGCACTCCCCCTCCACATTAAGCGAGCCTTCCTCGTCAAACATGTCGACACACGCGTACCGACACACTTCACACACACAGGGAACCTCTTTTCTGAAGAGAGTATCCCCTTCAAGGCCCTTTGGAGAGACAGAGAGAGAGTATGCCAGCACACACCCCAGCGCAATGACCCTGGAGACCAACACAAAATGTTTTTCCCCCAGCCGCACTGTATAATATGTTATCCGCCAATTATGTGCCCCCCCCCCTCTCTTTTAAACACCCCTTCACCGTGTGTAAGCAGTGGAGAGTCCGGGGAGCTTCCTCTCAGCGGTGCTGTGGAGAGAAAATGGCGCTGGTGAGTGCTGAGGGAGAAGCTCCGCCCCCTCGGCGGCGGGCTTCTGTCCCGCTCAAACTTACTAAAATATGGCGGGGGCTCTTTTATATACATGTACAGGGCCCACCTGTACATGTATATTGTCTTTTGCCATAATAGAGGTGTTATATTGCTGCCCAGGGCGCCCCCCCCCCCTGCGCCCTGCACCCTTACAGTGACCGGAGTATGTGAGGTGTATGGGAGCAATGACGCACAGCTGCAGTGCTGTGCGTTACCTCAGTGAAGCTGAAGGCTTCTGCCGCCTGACGTCTTCTGACTTCGGTTCTTCTGTCTCTGTGAGGAGAACGGCGGCGCGGCTCTGGGGGTGGACGCCCAGTAAGAACCTGTGTTCACCCCCTCTGGAGCTAATGGTGTCCAGTAGCCAAGGAAGCAGAGCCTATCTTAGACAAGAAGGTCTGCCCCTCTCTCCTCAGTCCCTCGATGCAGGGAGCCTGTTGCCAGCAGTGCTCCCTGTAAAAAAGTAGAAAAAAATCCAAACAAAAATGCTTCTAGGCAGAGAACTCAGGAGAGCTCTCTGCAGTGCACCCATCCTGCTCTGGGCACAGTGTAAAACGGAGGTCTGGAGGAGGGGTATAGAGTGAGGAGCCAGTGCACACCCAGAGTCCAAAGCTTTCTTAAAATGCCCTATCTCCTGCGGAGCCCGTCTATTCCCCATGGTCCTTACGGAGTCCCAGCATCCTCAAGGACGTTAGAGAAATAAATGCAGAAAACTCTTCAGGAGCTTCCAGCGACATGACCGGCTCCTCCTGGCACATTTTCTAAAGTAAGTCTGGTAGGAGGGGCATAGAGGGAGGAGCCAGGGCACACTATCAAATTCTTAAAGTGCCCAAGACTCCTAGTGGACCTGTCTATACCCCCATGGTACTAAAATGGATTCCCAGTATCCTCTAGGACGTCAGAGAAAAGGGGTGCCTCCTAGAAAATCCATGGCCACTACCTCTTTGAAAAGACCTTCTACATCAGGTACAAGTCTAAAGGGGGCTACACACGGAGAGATACGTGTTTAAAATCTAAGCAATCTGACTAGATTGCTTAGATGTTAAGCACGGATCTGCCGTGTGTATGCCCCCCAGCGATAGCGATGCGCGGGGCTATTGCCAGTGCTAGATTGAGCCTGCATGCAGGCTCAATCTAGCGGGTCGCTCACTTCACCGTTGTGTGAAGTGAGTGGCCCCCCGTCCGTCCCCTCCCTCAGCACATCGTGCTGTGCTGAGCGGTCTCTGTTAAGATCGCTCAGCACACATCTCTCCCATCAGTACCCCCCTTTACACCAGAGAAGCTCTCTTTGTTGGTGTGGCGATTGAATGGTCAAGATTGAAGATAAAAGGTATCTCTAAAGGCCCATATTCGCGGGCAGATGTGGGAGAGATGTGTGCTGAGCGAACTGCTTAGCACACATCTCTCCCGCCACTCAGCACGATGTGTGCTGAGCGTGCGGGGGGGAGACGTGGGGGGGGGGGGGGCGCTCATTTCACCCAGCAGGTGAAATTAGTGACCTGCTAGATTGGCCTGCATGGCAGGCCAATCTAGCACCAGCGATAGCGATGCGCGGGGCTGTGCATCGCTATCGCTGTGGGGGGTACACACGGAGCGATCATGCTTAAAATCTAAGTAATCTAGTCAGATTGCTTAGATTATCGCTCTGTGAGTACCCCCATTAAGTGATTAAAGTGTTACTTCAAGTAAGAAACAATTATTCTAAGGCAAATTCAAGTTGACAAAGGATGCTAGCATACCTCAGATACCAGATTTACTTCTGATAGGTCTACAGAAAGGTTTTGCAAATTGTACAATGAAAGCACAGGTTATCAGCACAGTGTGTAATGTTTAAGACAAGATTTAATAGATCAAGATAATTTAAAACCACCAAAATATTTATTTCCTACATAAAATCTTTTGTGGCACCATGTTATATTCAAAGTTTTAACACTAGAACCTTTTAAACCAATACATAACATTTCTCAGATGGCTCACACTCCATTATATATTTGGCAACATTCACATCTAAGAGAGCGAGAGAATTTCATGTGTAGTACAAGGAACCATTTCTGAATTTACACTCAGAATAATTAGCGTTACTTACAAAGCCATCTTGCCTAAACTAGTCTCCAACTTACACAACCACCAATCAATTATACTTGAGGCTGTGTCCAGAACCAGTATGTAAGAAAGAAAAATTGCATACATTGGATATTTTTAAATCAATTTCAGTTTCTCTCTATAGAACAAGATATCAGAAAAACAGAGCATCTTTTGCGATCCTGAAAGTCCACGTCTAAAGCTTGTCCCAAAAGTATGCAACCAAAATGTATTAGAGAATTCATCACGTTTGTAAGAGGAATGGTCACGAGCTGCCAGAGATACGGAGGGCACATTCATTGGCAGCATTGGCGACCTTCTGTGCAGAGTATGGACCCTATTCAGCACGGATTGCAGTCTGCTAAAAAGCAGAATCTGCAATCCCTTCTGTAGCATGCTGTGGCCGTCCATAGTAGGGCAAGGCCACCCAGCATGCTGACCAGGCCGCCCAGTGGCTGCGATCGCAGCGACTGTGGATGACCCCCTGCCTCCGCAACACAGCTGCGAAGGCAGGTGGCCCACTTCCATTTTTTCAATAGTAGCAGCTGCGTATGACGTCAAGCATCCGCCCCGAAAAAGCAGCCTACCCATCCGTTTCCCTGAGCTGCCCCCGCAATGAACCATTGCCCGCCCCACAATTCCCTCTACCTGTCATTCAGGAAGAGGCATTCTCAGCCAATGAGTGGCGCCACCAATGGGGATATTGTGGTGATGCAGCCTGAATAAACCATACAGTATATTTGCAAAGCAATGGCATGGACTTCATCATCATACTTTTTTTTTTTTTAAACATTATCTGGATGTGATTAAGTCATAAAAAACAGGATTTTGATACCTACCGGTAAATCCTTTTCTCCTAGTCCGTAGAGGATGCTGGGGTCCATTTTAGTACCATGGGGTATAGACGGTTCCGCAGGAGCCTTCGGCACTTTAAGACTATTCAACTAGTGTGAACTGGCTCCTCCCTCTATGCCCCTCCTCCAGACCTCAGTATAGGAACTGTGCCCGAGGAGACGGACAACTTCGAGAGAAGGATTTACATTAACTAGGGCGAGATTCACACCAGCCCACACTCTACAGACATGCCTCCTAACATGGCCATAACATAACCCATGCTAACGTGCATGTACACCAATACAGACAACCTCTGTAAAAAGCAAACACAACACTTGTGTAAGAACTGTTATCAAAATTCTGCAGGAAAATTAAGCACTGGGCAGGCGCCCAGCATCCTCTACGGAAAAGGATTTACCGGTAGGTATCAAAATCCTGTTTTCTCTTACGTCCTAGAGGATGCTGGGGTCCATTTTAGTACCATGGGGATGTACCAAAGCTCCCAGTATGGGCGGGAAAGTGCTAATGTTCCTGCAACACTGACTGACCAAACTGAAGGTCGTCACCCGCCAAGGTGTCAAATTTGTAGAACTTAGCAAACGTGTTTGCACCTGACTAAGTAGCTGCTCGGCAAATTTGTAATGCCGAGACACCCCGGGCAGCCGCCCAGGACGAACCCACTTTCCTTGTGGAGTGGGCCTTTACCGAAGTTGGTATCGGCAATCCTGCCTTAGAATGAGCGTGCTGAATCGTACCCCGGATCCAGCAAACAATAGTCTGCTTAGAAGCCAGACACCCAATTTTCTTGGGGTCATAAAGGACAAACAAGGCCTCTGTTTTCCGTAATCTAGCCGTTCTTGACATATAAATCTTCAGAGCCCTGACGACATCCAAAGACTCGGAAACGGCTGAGGTGTCAGAAGCCACTGGCACCACCAAAGGTTGGTTAATATGGAATGAAAACACAACCTTAGGAAGAAAATGCTGATGCGTCCGCAGTTCAGCTCTATCTTCGTGAAAAACCAAATAAGGACTCTTATGAGAAAGAGCTCCTAATTCAGAAACTCGTCTGCCTGATGCCAAGGCCAACAACATGATCACTTTCCAAGTGAGAAACTTTAACTCTACCTCCTGTAGGGGTTCAAACCAGTCAGATTTTAGGAACTGCAACACCACATTTAGATCCCATGGTGTCACAGGCGGCACAAAAGGAGGTTAGATGCGCAAAACACCTTTAACGAATGTCTGAACCTCAGGAAGAGAAGCCAATTGTTTCTGGAAGAAAAAGGACAAAGCTGAAATTTGGACCTTGATGGACCCTAGTCGCAAACCAGCATCCACCCCTGCCTGCAGAAAAAGGAGAAGTCGTCCCAATTTAAAACCCACCGCAGGAGATTTCCTGGATTCACACCAGGAGATATATTTTCTCCATATACGATGGTAATGTTTGGACGTTACCCCCTTTCTAGCCAGAATAAGGGTGGGGATGACTGCCTTAGGAATACCCTTACGAGCTAGGATCTGGTGTTCAACAGCCATGCCGTCAAACATAGCCGCGGTAAGTCTTGATAAACTAGCGGGCCCTGCTGAAGTAGGTCCTCGCGAAGAGGAAGGGCCCAAGGGTCCTCCAAGAGCAACTCCTGAAGAACTGGATACCAAGTCCTCCTTGGCCAGTCTGGCGCAATGAGAATCGCCCGAACCTTCGTTATTCTGATCAGCTTGAGAACCCTTGGTATTAGAGGAAGTGGAGGGAACAGATAAACTGACTGGAACACCCACTGGGTTACCAGAGCATCCACCGCCACTGCCTGTGGGTCTCTTGACCTGGAACAGTATGTCGGAAGTTTCTTGTTGAGACGAGAAGCCATCATGTCTACTTGAGGGACGCCCCAACGTCTTGACAGGTCTGCAAAGACCTCTTGGTGCAGGCCCCATTCTCCTGAATGGAGATCGTGTCTGCTGAGGAAGTCCGCTTCCCAGTTGTCCACTCCTGGAATGAAGATTGCTGACAGAGCTCTTGCATGTCTTTCTGCCCAGAGGAGTACCTTTGTTACCTCCGCCATCGCAGCTCTGCTTTTTGTTCCCCCTTGACGGTTGATGTGAGCCACTGCTGTCACATTGTCCAACTGGATCTGTATGGGTAGATCGTGGAGAAGATGCGTTGCTTGTTGAAGGCAGTTGTACACTGCTCTTAACTCCAGAATGTTTATATGAAGAAGCGTCTCCTGACTTGACCACCTTCCTTGGAAGTTTTCTCCTCTCATGACTGCTCCCAAACCGTGGAGGCTTGCATCCGTGGTCACTAGGACCCAATCTTGAATCCCGAACCTGCGGCCCTCCAATAGGTGAGACGATTGCAGCCACCACAGGAGTGAAACCTTGGTTCTTGTTGACAGAATTATCTTCTGATGCATCTGAAGGTGTGATCCGGACCACTGGTCTAAGAGATCCCACTGGAAAATCCTGGCATGGAATTGGCCAAATTGTAGGGCCTCGTAGGCCGCTGCCATCTTTCCCAGTAGGCGAATGCATTGGTGAACAGACACTCGTGTAGGTTTCAGAATTTATTTTACCATTTCCTGGATTTATAGAGCCTTCTCCATTGGAAGGAAAACTCTCTGCACCTCTGTGTCCAGTATCATTCCCAGAAATTATAGTCCCGTTGTCGGTTCCAACTGAGATTTTGGAAAATTCAGGATCCATCCGTGTTGTTGAAGCACCGACAGAGATAGAGTAATGTCTTGTACTAGCTTCTCCCTGAACCTCGCTTTTATGAGGAGATCGTCCAGGTAAGGAATTATGTTGACTCCTTTCTTGCGAAGAAGTACCATCATCTCCGCCATCACCTTGGTGAATACCCTTGGGGCCGTGGAGAGACCGAAAGGTAATATTTGAAATCGGTAATGACAGTCCTGTACCGCAAACCTCAGGTATGCCTGATGTGGAGGGTAGATGGGAACATCTAGATAAGCATCCTTGATGTCCACTGACACCATAAATTCCATTTCCTCCAAGCTGGAGATCACCGTTCTCAGGGACTCCATCTTGAACTTGAATCGTTTTAGAAATAGATTTAGAGACTTCAGGTTCAGAATTGGTCTGACCGAGCCATCCAGCTTCAGGACCACAAAGAGGCTTGAATAAAAACCTTTTTTCTGTTGTAATTCGGGAACCAAAGAAATTACCTTGTCTTTACACAATTGCGTCCAATACCTTTGTTCTGTCTTGTACAGAAACTAGCAAGGTTGATTTGAAAAATCGGCATGGGGGAAGTTCTTGCAATTCCAACCTGTAACCCTGGGAAACAATTTGCAACACCCAATGGTCCAGATCGGAACGACAAAGTTGACTGAAAAACAGTAAGCGAGCCCCCACCCGACCGTCCTCCCACAAGGGAGCCCCAGCATCATGCTGAGGACTTTGCAGCAGCAACAGCTGCTGCTGGTTTCTGTTCTTGTGAAGTAGTGGGCATGGTAGGTTTTCTTCCTCTACCGCGACCTCTGCCTGCAAAAAAAAGGGTTGCCTTTCGCCTTTTTGTACCTGTTGGGCCGAAAGGACTGCATGGTGTTGGAATGATACCCTTTCTTAGGGGGAACATGCGCAGAAGGTAAAAATGCAGATTTTCCTGAAGTAGTTGTGGATATCAGGGCATCCAATTTGTCACCAAAAAGGGCCTCCCCATTATAAGCGAGCGTCTCGATATTCCTTTTTGATTCAGCATCAGCATTCCAGTGACGAACCCATAAAGCTCTACGCCCTGATACCGCCATGGCGGTGGCTCTGGAACTGAGCAAACCCACATCCTTCATAGCTTCGACAAAATATCCCGCCGCATCCTTGATGCGGCCAAGGGTGAGGAGAACTTCATCTCTATCCACAGTATCAACATTAACCATTTAGGTTGTCTGCCCACTTCTCTACCGCATTACCCACCCATGCACTAGCAATGGCGGGCCTGAGAATCGTACCATTTGCAGTAAATAAGGATTTAAAAATAGTTTCCAACTTATGGTCAGCTGGGTCCTTAAGAGACGCTGACCGAGGGGCAGGCAAGGTTATTTTCTTAGAAAGTCTAGAGACTGAGGTGTTCACCACTGCAGGCGTCTCACACCTTTTCCTATCCTCTTCAGGGAAAGGATATGCAACCCGTAAGCGTTTGGGAATAGTAAATTTCTTCTCTCGGTTAGACCAGGCTCCCTTAAAGAAATCATTCAGAGGTTTAGACGGAGGAATAGTTATTTCTTGTTTTTTATTTAGTCTAAAATAGTCCTTTTCCTCAGGTGTAGGTGTACTATCAGGAAATTCTAACACCTCTTTTATAGCAACAATCATACATTGAATGCTTTTAGCCAACTTGGGGTCTACCCCCCTTAAATCCCGTGTCAGAATCCGTGTCAGTGTCCCCCTTCATAATCTGTGCAAGGGACAGTTTCTGGGAACCTGAGGGGACTTTTGTAGATGACCCTGAAGGATCATTAAACAGAGCATCCTCTACAGACTGTCTCCAATAAATAGTCTGCTGTTCAGAGTCAGAAAACTTTTGTGCTAATATAGAAATATTATACTGCAATCTGTTCACCCACTCTGGCTCCTTTTGGGATGGAAGAGCCATTACAGTACCCACTTGTGCATCCATAATAGATTCCTCCGGAGAGGACTCCCCCTCCCCCCCCCCCGTCAGACATGACCAGTCACGGACTGGCCCACAGGGGTACAGGGGAAACCACCGGTAGGCCCCACTGCCTGGGGGCCCACCTCCTGCTCTAGGGATCAGTTTCGAGACTGTGCACTTGAATTATACATTATACATATGTTACCTTATACTGCACAGGACTATGGTGTAGTCTATACAGTACATTGCTGTCATTAATCTGGCACATTATTATGCATGCACTAACATTAATTACTATATAAATTATCAAGGAGTCCAGACTAGGTACTCTATATAATTGCTAGCCAAACCTCTGTGGTGGCTGGCCACACCCCTTTGGAGGCTGACCACACCACTAATCATGGTCCCCTACCACTGCATACCCCCGGTGGGCCCTTCATGCTCCAGTACGACACTGGACATGACACACGCGTGTACAGTCACACACACACACACACACACACACACACACACACACGAGCTAATGGTGACAGACCCACAGTAAGGCCCAGCAGAGGAACACAAGGGGATTTGCCAGCTCACACTCAGCGGTAAATTAGAAATGTGTGAAACACACTCACAACGCTGATTTATATTATTAATAATCATAAGCTCCTTCCCTGAACAGTGTACTTGTATTTCCAGAGAAGCACAGCGTAGATCCTCTCAGCCGCGTCTGCAGGGAGAAAATGGCGCTGAGTGAGCTGAACAGCTTGAGGAGAAGCTCCGCCCCCTAAAATGGCACATTTCCCCTGAGGCAGGGGAATTATTTTACTGGCCTCCCCGGGGGTCCCCACGAGTGGGGAGACCTTATATATATATATATATATAGAAAAATGTTGAGGGGTTCTAAGCGACCAACGGTGTTTATACAGCTATTTAAAAGAATAGTACCCAGTGTATAAAGAATATATATACAATTTATTATAACCACAGGAGCCAATAAAAAAAGAATAAAAAATGTTTCTAAAAATATTCACATCTGACATATACCAAAATAATTGGTTTCATAGGAACACAAAAACAAAAAATAAATAAATTCAAGATATAAAAAGTATTAGAATAAAAGCACAGATATAGATAAAAGATATGTGTATATCTTATCTTGGATAGAGGTCATCAAGGGTTAGGCCAACGCGTTTCGTCTATGATAGACTTCATCATATGAAGTCTATCATAGACGAAACGCGTTGGGCTAACCCTTTGATAAAGCTAGATATTTATCGTATACAATACCCTTTATGAGGTCTAAGAACTCAGTACGCTATCTACGTACGAAGTACCGTAAGGGTACGCACGTTGCGTAACAATCGCTTAGCCGTAGTCGAGACGCTCAAGCGTCACGTTCGCTCACGGCCAAGAGATCACAGGCAGGTACGCTATTGGCTGCCGACTAACGTAATGATTCGCTATAGCGTAGCGGACGCTCGGGACCACGAGGAGATCACCAGCGGCGCTGACGCTCACAATGTTAAACCTTTAAATCTAAACCATAAACAGTATAATATGCTGTAAAACCTTTGTGTAGAAATAGGGTGTAGATGCAACCTAGTGTAACCTTATTAACTTAAAAGCTGTTTGAGCGTCACCGACGCTCTGAGAATACTTAGCACTATAAGAAATACACAGATACCTGGGCTTAGGGTCCAACGCCTAATATATATATATTATGAATGATATACTTGCAAAAGAATTAACACAATACAAGTCATACACTACAATATAACATAGACTACCTAACCAGATAACTACACAGGAAATACAATACAATACAATTACGTTTTAAGGGAAAAATAAGAGAGAAAGAGGAGAAGAGAGAGAGAGAGAGAGAGAAATGGCCCACACTAACAGTAAGAACAATATGGTTGCGGAGAAACACTTACGCACAAAGGAAACGATCGCATGCGCCTCTGGACATCCAGCTCCCGATTTTCAGCAATGATAACCGTTGAAGAGTGAGAGCTGGATGTGATCGGCTTGTCTATTTATGCCCCACACACAATACAATTCAATGGTCCCTACAATCTCATTGTTCATTGGACACAGGAATTCCTCCTCGCATTATAACAAAAGGTCATAGGTTGATTCATACAGGTGGGCCGTGACTATTTCCAACAGCTCAGGTGGGAGGGAAACTGGGTTTCCCGCCGCATGGATAAGTGCAAATACAGTAAATGTTCATAAACTTCTTATGTCCATAACTATTCGCACGAGCGATTAATCTGCTTCAAACCAACACCGGAATATTGCTAATTAAATACTCTTCCGATGGGTACTAAACACCACTGTATTACTCCTGTCTGTCCCTTCGTATCAAACAAAGAGGGATTTCTCTGTTCATGAACATTCTACATTAACCAAACTTTCAGAATCTATCAAAGGGACCATGATCTACAAAATACATTATATAATGAAAATATGCAACGATTGAGTCGCACGCTACGATCACAAACTCTACCGTAAATACGCATACCGTGCGCCTGCGGGTGCCCGCGACTGTGAGTATGCGCACGTACGGGAGAGCGTACGCATGCGCAGCACGGACCTGTGTGAGGTGCAAATATGGTAGTGTGCATAGAGATATTTTTCTGACTTTGACAGTCCACCCTTTGGCAGTCAACAATAACTGCCACCTTCTAAAACATTTCAAAAAGAGAAAAATATATGTCAGGGGTTAATACATTTCCATGGTTGGGTAAGGGAGGAGAGTGGAGAAGGTGCGAAGAGGGTATGACCTAGTGAGATAGTAGAAGCATGTGTGTATGAATCCATGTTTGGGGGGGGTCATGTATCATCGTACCGTACGTGTTGTACATCAAGCTTCGAGGCATTGCGAAGTATACATTTGAATTCCTTCTTATCCCGTGGTACGGGTCTGTGGATGGGCTGTCAAACTTTACCGAGCTCTTTTCGGCTTTGGTCGTAACAAAATGGGGGAGCACATTTTAGTTGATGATACATGAATGGGGGAGATATGTGATTGCTGATATCTGTGCCTGTATTCCCTATCGACTATGTGTGTCATTACCTGAGGGTTGTAGAAATGAAGAAAAGACATAATTACGGTAAATGCGGTGGTATTCTATGTCAGGTAAATGTACATTCGTCGATTGAGGTCTTGTTTGGTGTCTGTTGGTTGCAGTCTTCTTTGTGCTTTTGCCCATAAGGTGCGAGCAAAAGCTGTCAATGTCCATAGATTTACAAAAGTGTTGGGCTAGCGTAATTTTAAAATTTCTAGGGAAACTGGGGATCCATGGCATAGTTCATCAAAAATCTGTGTATCAGGTTGTCAAAACTTCTTCTTTAATCCCTCCGTTGTCTGTATATCGGCTCATCAAATTCCTCGTCCAAGTGGGTCTTTTTACCTTGGAGGAAACGGAAAAACAGGTGAAAGAAACGGACCGTAGAAATCGCATTTTCATCACATCATTGTTTCTACATTTGGGTCATAAATCAAATCCATTGGAATTACAGTTTCCTCACTCCTTAAACTCATTACCCTAGTACGACGATTGCACTTCATTAAAGCCTGACCGCATCTAAATATCAAACCAATCGTTATGATAACACCTAAGATACATAGGAGAAACTTCCCAACATCCATTATGACTCCTTGAGCCCAGTCTCCTAAACCAGAGAACCAATTTCGTGGGTTCAACCATGACACCCAACCAGTCAGCTCATTACCTACAGCAGCAAGAGTGAAATTGTGTCTCCTGCGAAATTCCCACTTCAGTTGGAGAATATCGTCCATCTTTTGGTCTATGACCTCGACCGGGTCCTCGGTGCTATTCGTAATATATGTGCAACATTTCACGCCGTATTGTGTTGCCAGTGTGACACAATATCCGCCTGTCACTGCTGTGAGGTAATTAAGAACCATTCTATGCTGTACCAGTTCTGTTTTATAAGCCTGAAGTTCTCTTCCAGTATACCTAAACGTGTCATCATACATTTCAGTGATATTATCTAACAAATTTGCAAGTGCGGATATGTATTTATAATTCAACACTCCTCTGGCGGTGCGAGTGATGTCTAACGCGATTAGAAACTGAATCCCGGTGGATTCATGGATCATGTCAGAGGCCGGATGCTCTGTTCTTTCTATCAGGTGCCGTTTAACTACGTGCTCGTAATGGGTGTGAGTATAAGGAGTTTGGGCAACACGGTGTATGTCTTTCATTTTGTCATGTGATACAGTCATTACTTCAGGCAGTACTTTTCCAATATAACACAATCCTTCAGAGTTTGGGGCAAGCCACTTATACGCCTTTCTCCCGCATATGAAATATGCATCATCGGGGAGAACATATGGGACGGAGTAGGACATAACCATATTACACACCTTCCATGTGAAATCTCCTAACCCTAGTTCTTCCATCTGCTTAGTACACGCATCAGGTTGTACGATATGTGCACAGTATCCTGGTGATACCTCTCCAACTCTCGTAATCCTATTTCCTAAGGTATACCTATACCGGAAAGATTTTCCTCTACTGGCTATGTGGCGTATAAGCTCTGTATCTGTAGGCATTCTATCTGCTCTATGCGAAAAGGTCATGGTTTGATTACTCCATGACACTTCCCAATTTCCCGGCTTTCGGGGATTGGAGATGTTAAAACATAATAGGGACCTACCCACATGGTATTGGTGGAGCTTCAAACTAGGAGGGCTGGAGATATTAAACCTCCTGTCCACCGGTCTCCCACCACTTAACTCAAGTACCTCCCCTAACGTTAAAGGAAATGGTACTAGCCCTGATTTGCTATGACCTTGAGGTACTTGAGAGCATACCCAACAATCTGTTTTATTTAACACATTACCCACTAAGGAGTGATAGTCACTCAATGGATGCCGGTCCATATGGATATTAAAACTGGATTGGCATTTCTTTATGCACCCATCCTCAATGACATTGTTACAGAGCCGACAGATACAGTTTTCTTCAGCTAACAATCCTTCACAATTCCTTCTATGGTCAATGCTATCGGATCGTTTTCTGATACTCGCCTTTACTTGTTGGTTAAGTTGTTCTTGGAAAACTACGCCTCCATCTTCATCATCAGAACCCATTCCAGAACCTCTCTCGACCTCCATAGTACTCTCGCCGGAACAGACTGCTCTGGTCAACATCATGGTCAACAGGAAAATCCGGATCACAGTCTCTTGGGGCAAGTCCATCTTGTAGGAGGAAACGGAGAAGAATGAGAAGGGGGAAAAATAATTTGAGGGAGAGGGGATGGGAAGTTGGAGAAAAACAATAAAAGGGAACAGGGGATCGACAACTGCTTTTGGTCTTGTGATTTTCAATGCTCAGGTGCCGCCTCAATCCTCCTGGAACAGACACTCCAGTGATACAACCTCTACCGTCTGTTCCTTATCACGGGACCTCTCTGGATCAGCAACCTTCTTACAGTGGGACGAATGAACCCAAGTCTCTCTCTCAGCAACCTTCAATGCTGTAGTGCTAGTCAATAAGACCTGGTATGGTCCTTCCCATCTGTCAATAAGGCAACCAGAGCGTAGAAAATTCCGTATCATTACATAATCCCCAGGTTCAATGTCATGACAATTACTATCTGGTAAATCAGGAATCACTAACTTCAGATTATCATTTTGATTCCTTAACTGTTTACTCATGTTAATCAAGTATTTTACAGTCACTTCATTGTTACACTTCAAATCATCCTGAGGGTTAATCATAACATGCGGTTGTCGACCAAACAAGATTTCAAAGGGAGACAGATTAAGAGGGGACCTGGGAGTGGTTCTGATGCTGTACAGTACAATGGGTAAAGCTTCTGGCCATGTCAATCCTGTCTCTGCCATCACTTTACTCAGTTTATTTTTAATAGTGCTGTTCACTCTTTCCACTTTCGCACTCGCCTGTGGACGGTATGGAGTGTGCAGCTTGCTATCAATTCCCATCAATTTACACATTCCTTGAAAGACATCACCTGTAAAATGGGTACCCCTATCACTTTCGATAATTCTAGGGATACCGTATCTACATACAAATTCCTGCACAATTTTCTTAGCAGTAAACATAGCGGTATTTGTGGCCGCCGGAAATGCTTCGACCCAATTTGAGAAAACATCTATACAAACAAGTACATATTTCAAATTTCGACAAGGGGGTAATTGAATAAAGTCAATCTGTATTACCTGGAAAGGGCCGCCGGCAGGTGGGATATGAGATGGTTCTGTAGGTATTGCCTTTCCGATGTTCTTTCTCAAACAGGTAAGGCATGACATTGCTCTTTTACTCGCATGAGATGAAAATCCTGGGGCACACCAATATGCTCTTACCAACTTGCACATCCCTTCCTTGCCCAGATGAGTCAGCCCGTGAGCTGCCTCAGCTAAACATGGAAGGTATGCTCTGGGGGCCACTGGTTTACCGTGTCCATCCGTCCAGAGTCCTGAGGACTCCTGACCATATCCTTTTGCCTTCCAGACTGCCTTTTCCTGTGTGGAACACAAATTTTGCATCTCACACAACTTCTGTGTGTTGATGGTATTAAATACCATCAGTTGTGTGGTGTCTGTCTGTCTGGGGGTAGCAGCTGCTAATTTAGCAGCTTCGTCTGCTCGGCTGTTACCAAGTGATACTGGGTCTTGGCTATATGTGTGTGCTTTACATTTGATAACAGCCACTCTGTCGGGTTCCTGTATCGTTGTTAGAAGCCTTTTTATGTGAGCTGAATGCGCTACCGGTGTACCAGCTGCCGTCATGAAATTTCTGAGGCGCCATAGGGCTCCGAAATCATGGACTACCCCGAATGCGTATCTAGAGTCGGTGTAGATATTGGCTGATTTGCCCTTAGCCAATTCACATGCTCTGGTTAGGGCGACCAGTTCAGCAACCTGGGCTGAGTGAGGTGGGCCTAGCGGTTCCGCTTCTATGGTGCCTTGGTCATCTACGACTGCGTATCCAGTACACAAGTCTCCCGAGTCTGACTGTCTATGACAACTACCGTCCGTGTAGAACGTAAGTTCTACATCTTCCAGTGGGTTGTCACTGATGTCAGGCCTTGCGGTAAAATTTTGGGTCAAATATTCCATACAATCATGTGTGTCTTCCTTTGTATTAAATCCTCCTTCCCCACCACTCTCATCCTCCACCCTTTGTGCCTGTCCAGGCACACCTGGGAGATATGTTGCAGGATTTAATGCACTGCATCTCCTTATGGTGATGTTTACGGGGGCCATTAGTGCCAATTCCCATCTTGTAAACCGCGCTGATGAGACGTGCCTGGTTTGGGCAGAATTTAACAAGGCTGACACTGCATGTGGTGTATGAATTGTGAGGTTGTGACCTAGCACGACGTCTTCGCTTTTCGTTACTAGCAATGCTATTGCAGCAACGCTTCGCAAGCATGTGGGGAGGGATCGCGCTACCGTGTCTAGCTGAGCGCTGTAATATGCTACTGGCCTGCTGGCATCACCGTGCTTTTGGGTTAGTACGCCTGCCGCGCAACCAGCACTTTCTGTTCCGTATAGTTCAAAGGGTTTCCCATAGTCTGGCATACCTAATGCTGGTGCCTGCGTTAGGCACTGTTTAAGTCTCTCAAATGCTGTCTCAGACTCGTCTGTATGCGAAATCCGATCAGGTTTGTTTGAGGAGACCATCTCCTGCAAGGGTAACGCTAGAATGGAAAACCCTGGGATCCAGTTACGGCAATACCCACACATTCCTAAAAACGTTCTGATCTGTTGCTGGGTTTGGGGCAGAGTCATGTCTCTAATTGCTTGAATTCTATCAGCGGTCAGGTGTCTCAGTCCTTGTGTTAGACAGTGTCCCAAATATTTTACCTTAGTTTGGCATAATTGCAACTTGTCTTTGGAAACCTTGTGTCCTGTGTCTGAAAGATGAAACAGGAGCTGTTTCGTATCCTTCAGGGATGCTTCCAATGAATCAGAACACAGTAGTAGATCATCCACGTACTGTATTAATACTGATCCACTCACTGGTTGGGAAGACTGTAAACAATCATGCAAAGCCTGGGAAAATATACTTGGACTATCTATGAATCCTTGTGGTAATCGAGTCCATGTGTATTGGACTCCTCTGTATGTGAATGCAAACAAATATTGACTGTCAGGGTGCAGAGGTACCGAAAAGAAAGCGGAGCAGAGGTCAATAACAGTGAAAAATTTCGCAGTGGGAGGGATTTGCATTAGGATGACAGCTGGATTTGGCACTACGGGGAACTGACTCTCAACTATTTTGTTAATCCCCCTTAGATCCTGCACTAGCCGGTAACCCCTCCCCCCACTCTTTTTAACAGGGAAGATGGGACTATTGGCAGTGCTGGACGTTCTTACCAGAATGCCCTGTTGTAGCAAGCGCTCTATTACTGGGTAAACTCCTAACTCCACCTCTGGCTTCAGAGGGTACTGTGGGATTTTTGGAGCTATCCTACCATCTTTTACTTGTACAACTACCGGAGCTACGTTTGCCATTAATCCAGTGTCCTGTCCATCTTTAGTCCAAAGTGACTCTGGTATCTGAGATGTCATTTCTTCTACTTGGGAGGGAGTCCTATTTGTCATAATGGTATGTGACATTAATTTTGATGGGGAGTCTAACATGTCTCGCACTTCCTGAGCGTGATTCTCAGGTATGTCCAAGAATACACCTTCAGGAGTACAATAAATGACGCACCCCATTTTACACAGTAAGTCTCTTCCCAGGAGATTAGTCGGTGCCGATGCAGCCAGCAGAAAGGAATGCTTGGTATGTAACGGCCCTACTGTAATCTCGGCTGGTTTGCTAACAGGGTAGTGCTGGACTACTCCCGTTACCCCTATGGCTGGAATTGTCTTACCAGTGGTTCTCATGCCCACTGTCGAATTTATCACTGATTTGGCCGCCCCTGTATCTACAAGAAAGTTTAATGATTTACCAGCTACATTGATTTCAATTTCGGGTTCACTTCCAAGGCTTGCAATCAATTTTACTGGCTGCAGATTACAGGTATGGCCACACCCCTATTGGGTATGGTGACCTCCCTGAATCCCGCTGGCAGCAACTACTTGTGATGGAGTTAATTGGGAGCTACCAGAGGCTTGCCAGTCTCTGTTCGGGGGATATCTTTTTGTTTCCCCTGCATGTGGCTCATAACTCCGTTTCTGCGGACCCTGATCCCAATGTCGTGTGTCGTGTCGTTGTCTAGGGGGTTGATAAGATTTTTGTATATTTCTCGATCTACAGTCTCGTGCAAAGTGTCCCTGTTTGTGACAAGAATAACATGTTACCACATTTGACTTACCCACAGGGTTTGGTGATATTAACACAGGCTGTTTTGTGGTCAAGGCCTGTATACTTACTGCCATTAACTTATCACCTTGTTGTTCCCTGTGTCTGGTGATATTCCGGTCGTGATCAATAGCAGCCTCTCTCAAAGTAGCCACAGACAGACCTCGCCAACATGGTTGTGTGGTCTGTACCCTAGTCTTTAATGACTCTTTTAAACCATCCATCAGTACCGATACTGCTACTTCTCGATGGTTTATGTTTGTTTTAATGTCCTCTATGCCTGTGTATTTTGCCATCTCTAATAATGCCCTGTGAAAATACTCTGTAGCTGTTTCTGACTCCTTTTGTTTAATGGAGAATATCTTGTTCCATTTAACTACCGCTGGGAAATACTCTTTTAACTGTAAGCTTATTCTTTTTACATTGTCTTTGTTGTACACTTCTGTAAGAGGTACATCCTGATCTAATCCACAGTCAGCTAAAAATTGAGTTGCGTCAACATTGGAGGGTAAACATGCTCTCAGCAATATCTGCCAGTCTTTGTTGTTGGGCTCTACCGTGTTACCTAGGTCTCTGATGTATTTTTGGCTGGCAACTAAGTCTTTTCTAGGGTCAGGGAATTCAGACACTATGGTCCTTAATTCCATTCGGGAAAATGGGCTATACATGGCAATGTTCCTAACAGGAGTGACTCCTGAAGTGTCTGTTTTCCCATTTGGAACTACTATTACCTTAACAGGATTAACTCTAACAACCTCATTCTGTGTAGATTCTACAGGCTGTGGTGAAATAGTTTCAGCATAGTGTATGGTGCCGTACTTACCCGTTGATACGACCTCACCTATCCCTCCGCTAGGGGCCTTTGTTACTAATCTCGGGGGTGGAGCTGTGCCTACTGTGGTCTCTGCTATGGTGGCTGCTAGAGAGAGCGCTGAAATTGTTGCCGATTCGTCCTCTTGATCACACTCCTGAGGAAAGTTCAAAACAGGGTACAACTTGCACGGGTTAATACTTGCATTGGTTAATTGGTTAACATTATCTTTAACATTTACACAGTTGCTAAGTGTTTGTTTGTTACACCTTAGTGCGTCATTCTCCGCAACCAATTTCTCTCCTGATATGTATGGTGGCGGTGGGGCCGTGGCTATCAGTTTCCTGATCGAGCCAGATCCCGCCGCCTGAGCCAATCCTCTCTGTATGTCACCCTCCTGTTGCCACAACTGCAAATAATCATAATGCTTGATTCGTCTCTTTGCTGATTTAATGAGACATATCCTTCTCCTTAAATTCGTTAACACTTCTGTGCTGAAGCTACCTACTCTTGGGAATTTCTCCCCGTCATGTACTGTCATTCTCTCCCATTCATCACATAAAGCTTCTTTCACACATTACGTACCTTGCCGACCCGACTGGTCGGTTTATGGAATCAACCCGAACCGAGGTTGATCGCCCCCTTCCTGAACAACTGGCCCCCATAATTTGCAGGTGTTACGGACCCTTACAAAAAAACCAAGATATTCACGATAGGTTGACGGTAAGGTTTACCGAGCACCTTACTCACTCTGCCCACGCCGACCAATACGACCTGATCACACCGATATGGTGCTGGCGTACTCGACCCAGGGCACCTTTTAACCTTTGTTTACTGGAACATGCGAGGGATATCCGCAGAACACTTACTCTTTCCAGTAAAGGTGAGGTTGTTGGATAATTCCTGAGTGACCAGCGAACTTCCCTTTGTAAAAATAAAAAATTACACAAATCACGTCAGAATGTACAAATAGCGTTTATGACCTTCGTACACAAATAGTACCGGTCAGGTTTACTAATGCACACAATTACGTGCGGAACAATCGTTCAGCACATAAGCAACTAATCTTATGTACGGAGCGACCAGCGGAATCGAAAATTGCGGCTGCGAATTCCTTCAGCAAGAGCTTGTATGGCCTATATGGGTGTTGCACCAACCCTTTTAGGTGTTGTGCCTGTGGACTGTATAGCGGACTTCCTTGTCTGCTGTACCTGAACCTGCTGGTCTGCTATGACCTCCTGGTCTGTTACAGTATGACCTCCTGGTCTGCTATACTCTAATGCTCAAATTTTATGTTTAACCAAGGATGCCTCCCTAGCCACCGTGCATGTCACTTACACGTATGTACCTCACGAGAACTCGATGATTTCTTTTGGTTCAACCTCAAAATTGTATGTAAAAACACTCACTCACCACATGTACACTTTTGTTTCTATTTCTCTTTCTGCGCAGAAATTTCTCTTTAGACCAGATGTGTTACAAATTAGGAGAAGGATCTATTAATTTAAATTTCGAATTTAAAATAAATTTTCGCTATTTATCGCCTGTTGCGTTATTTATCACGTGTTGTTTGAGTTACGTGGGCGTACCCAGACGCTCCGTTGCGTAATTTACGCTGCGTGCGTCGGCCTTTGCGTACGCGAGTCTCTCCCTTTGTTAGAGACACGTGTACACCAGTCTTTGTCTACCGTAACACAACTAACACGTTTTATCAATGTAGATGATCCTTGATCATCTACCAAGCACCACACCAATCTCTCTTTATACCTTTAGGTAGAGTTGCGTGTGCGCTTTACACTTTATCCCTTTACTTTTACACTTTAACTATGAAATAGCGACAAATCTCTCTTAGTACGTTTATCAATTATACAATGGCAAACAGGAGAGTGATATATGAAAATACACGAATGAAAAGAAATGCAGATATGCGTGCGTGTGTACGCAAGACAGAAATAAACAGTTTTAAAAGGACACTATCGTTTTGTTCTTACCTCCGGTCCCGGATTCCTTCAGCACCCTTTACTAAGCGAAGCAGAAGCTTATCCGAACAGCACTACGAGGAATATGATCTCCCGCCCTTTGCTGCTGGATAATGTCTGCTGAAATTACCTAGTGCAGATATGTGAAGGACGGGCGAGCCGCCAAATGATAAAGCTAGATATTTATCGTATACAATACCCTTTATGAGGTCTAAGAACTCAGTACGCTATCTACGTATGAAGTACCGTAAGGGTACGCACGTTGCGTAACAATCGCTTAGCCGTAGTCGAGACGCTCAAGCGTCACGTTCGCTCACGGCCAAGAGATCACAGGCAGGTACGCTATTGGCTGCCGACTAACGTAATGATTCGCTATAGCGTAGCGGACGCTCGGGACCACGAGGAGATCACCAGCGGCGCTGACGCTCACAATGTTAAACCTTTAAATCTAAACCATAAACAGTATAGTATGCTGTAAAACCTTTGTGTAGAAATAGGGTGTAGATACAACCTAGTGTAACCTTATTAACTTAAAAGCTGTTTGAGCGTCACCGACGCTCTGAGAATACTTAGCACTATAAGAAATACACAGATACCTGGGCTTAGGGTCCAACGCCTAATATATATATATTATGAATGATATACTTGCAAAAGAATTAACACAATACAAGTCATACACTACAATATAACATAGACTACCTAACCAGATAACTACACAGGAAATACAATACAATACAATTACGTTTTAAGGGAAAAATAAGAGAGAAAGAGGAGAAGAGAGAGAGAAATGGCCCACACTAACAGTAAGAACAATATGGTTGCGGAGAAACACTTACGCACAAAGGAAACGATCGCATGCGCCTCTGGACATCCAGCTCCCGATTTTCAGCAATGATAACCGTTGAAGAGTGAGAGCTGGATGTGATCGGCTTGTCTATTTATGCCCCACACACAATACAATTCAATGGTCCCTACAATCTCATTGTTCATTGGACACAGGAATTCCTCCTCGCATTATAACAAAAGGTCATAGGTTGATTCATACAGGTGGGCCGTGACTATTTCCAACAGCTCAGGTGGGAGGGAAACTGGGTTTCCCGCCGCATGGATAAGTGCAAATACAGTAAATGTTCATAAACTTCTTATGTCCATAACTATTCGCACGAGCGATTAATCTGCTTCAAACCAACACCGGAATATTGCTAATTAAATACTCTTCCGATGGGTACTAAACACCACTGTATTACTCCTGTCTGTCCCTTCGTATCAAACAAAGAGGGATTTCTCTGTTCATGAACATTCTACATTAACCAAACTTTCAGAATCTATCAAAGGGACCATGATCTACAAAATACATTATATAATGAAAATATGCAACGATTGAGTCGCACGCTACGATCACATAAACTCTACCGTAAATACGCATACCGTGCGCCTGCGGGTGCCCGCGACTGTGAGTATGCGCACGTACGGGAGAGCGTACGCATGCGCAGCACGGACCTGTGTGAGGTGCAAATATGGTAGTGTGCATAGAGATATTTTTCTGACTTTGACACCTTGATGACCTCTATCCAAGATAAGATATACACATCTTTTATCTATATTTATGTGCTTTAATTCTAATACTTTTTATATCTTGAATTTATTTATTTTTTGTTTTTGTGTTCCTATGAAACCAATTATTTTGGTATATGTCAGATGTGAATATTTTTAGAAACATTTTTTATTCTTTTTTTATTGGCTCCTGTGATTATAATAAATTGTATATATATTCTTTATACACTGGGTACTATTCTTTTAAATAGCTGTATAAACACCGTTGGTCGCTTAGAACCCCTCAACATTTTTCTATTTTAAACTATCTTCAGGGATTTGCCACCCTTGTACTCCTGGGGAATAGCTGACGCCCATAGATTTGTGGAGTGTTATTTTATATAATATATATATATATATATATATATATATATATATATATTGAACTATTTATTATTTTTAATTGCCAGATAAACACATAGGTGATATTATCCTCACAAGTGGCGCAATTTTTTTTATTCTAAACATATATATATATATATATATATATGTGTACAGTATTTAAGCCAGCAGAAAGGTAATATGTCACTCAGAGCGCGCACCCCCCCCCGCACTCTGCACCCGCTGAGAGACATGGCGCGCTGCGTCCCGCTGCGCTGGTACCTTAATTAGCCGCCACGATGGCCGGAGGACCGCTCTGCCGGACTCCGGTGAATACTCACCCCTCTTGTCTTCTGGCTCTGTTAGAGGGTGGCTGCAGTGCTGTTGGAGTGAACCGCGATCCATTGGTGAGCTGTGTTCAGTTCCCTCAGGAGCTAATGGTGTCCTGTCAGCGGAGACTAGAACCATTAAACTAATTGAGAAGTTGGTTCTAATCTCCCCCCTAAATCCCACGAAGCAGGGAAGCTGTTGCCAGCAGTTTCCCTGTGAAATAAAAAACCTAACAGTCTTTTCCAGCAAAGCTCTGTAGAGCTCCACCAGAGTGCGTCCAGTCTCCTGGGCACATTTTCTAAACTGAGGTCTGGAGGAGGGGCATAGAGGGAGGAGCCAGTTCACACTAGTTGAAAAGTCTTAAAGTGCCGAAGGTCCCTGCGGAATCGTCTATACCCCATGGTACTAAAATGGACCCCAGCATCCTCTAGGACGTAAGAGAAATATCTTTTTGTGCATGTGCAGATGTTATACAACCATGAACCCAGGGCTGGTGCTAGGGTGTTCGACGCCCCCCTGCAAACTATAAATTTGCGCCCTCCCATACTTTACAAAGGGACAGCGCACATAATGCTCCCTGTAGCAGTGATGCTTATACACATAATGCTCCCTGTAGTAGTACCGCTTACACACAATGCCCCCAGTGGTAGTGCTACTTATACACACAATGAACCCTGTAGTAGTGCCGCTTATACACAACGCCCCCTGTAGTAGTATAAGGTCCTGTACCAGCGGACCTTACACACGCAACGCTCCCTGTACCAGTGATGCTTACACACGCAATGCTCCCTCTACTAGTGATTCTTACACGCGTAATGCCCCCTGTAGTAGTGACGCCTACACATGCAATGCCCCCGTAGCAGTAATGCTTACACAGATTATGCCGCAGTCATACATACACAGATACACACACATACTGTACATACATTACACACATACAGTTACATATACAGTACACAGACACTGTATACACACACTTTCACTCACTCTCCTTCCATCCACTTACCTAAAGAAGGCTTGCTGGTCGGAGCATGTTATCCTCCTGTGTTGCAGCCTGGTGACTGGTAACTTGTAACTCCGCCCCTTTCCACCAATGTAGCTCCACCCCCTTTTAGGTACGCACTCTGCCTGTCACAGGGGAGGGGAGAGAAGGCTTTATGCTGCCAGCGCTGCTGCCTGTGTGACAGGCGCAGCAGCAGGGACAGCAGCTTCAGCAAAGGGATGCAAAGCAGTGAGGCACCAGGCTGGAGAGGTGCTCTACCTCTCCAGCCTGGTGCCTCACTGCTTTGTATCCCTTTGCTGAGCGCCCAGCGCTGGGCCTGCGTGTACCTTTGCTAATTATATGTATACAAAAATATGTCTTGAAAATTGTAAAATAAATGACCTCTTGGTCAGCAGGCACACCTAGGTAGTATATCCACAGGCAACATACTTCTGCTAATGAAGCCAACTGTCCCCTTTGGATTCACTGCAGCTCATACTTAGCCATTTTAGGCATTCAAGTTTGCAGATTTTCAGTTCCTTTGGGGGCCAGTCAATTGCAGGTGTACACAATGTGCTGTTCTGGAAAATAAGAATTTACTTACCGATAATTCTATTTCTCATAGTCCGTAGTGGATGCTGGGGACTCCGTAAGGACCATGGGGAATAGCGGCTCCGCAGGAGACTGGGCACATCTAAAGAAAGCTTTAGGACTAACTGGTGTGCACTGGCTCCTCCCCCTATGACCCTCCTCCAAGCCTCAGTAAGGATACTGTGCCCGGACGAGCGTACACAATAAGGAAGGATTTTGAATCCCGGGTAAGACTCATACCAGCCACACCAATCACACCGTATAACTTGTGATCTGAACCCAGTTAACAGTATGATAACAGAGGAGCCTCTGAAAAGATGGCTCCCAACAATAATAACCCGATTTTTGTAACAATAACTATGTACAAGTATTGCAGACAATCCGCACTTGGGATGGGCGCCCAGCATCCACTACGGACTATGAGAAATAGAATTATCGGTAAGTAAATTCTTATTTTCTCTAACGTCCTAAGTGGATGCTGGGGACTCCGTAAGGACCATGGGGATTATACCAAAGCTCCCAAACGGGCGGGAGAGTGCGGATGACTCTGCAGCACCGAATGAGAGAACTCCAGGTCCTCCTCAGCCAGGGTATCAAATTTGTAGAATTTAGCAAACGTGTTTGCCCCTGACCAAGTAGCTGCTCGGCAAAGTTGTAAAGCCGAGACCCCTCGGGCAGCCGCCCAAGATGAGCCCACTTTCCTTGTGGAACGGGCTTTTACAGATTTTAGCTGTGGCAGGCCTGCCACAGAATGTGCAAGCTGAATTGTACTACAAATCCAACGAGCAATAGTCTGCTTAGAAGCAGGAGCACCCAGCTTGTTGGGTGCATACAGGATAAACAGCGAGTCAGATTTCCTGACTCCAGCCGTCCTGGAAATATTTTCAGGGCCCTGACAACATCCAGCAACTTGGATTCCTCCAAGTCCCTAGTAGCCGCAGGCACCACAATAGGTTGGTTCAGGTGAAAACGCTGGAACCACCTTAGGGAGAAACTGAGGACGAGTCCTCAATTCCACCCTGTCCGAATGGAAAATCAGATAAGGGCTTTTACAGGATAAAGCCGCCAATTCTGACACGCGCCTGGCCCAGGCCAGGGCCAACAGCATGACCACTTTCCATGTGAGATATTTTAACTCCACAGATTTAAGTGGTTCAAACCAATGTGACTTTTGGAACCCAAACTACATTGAGATCCCAAATTGCCACTGGAGGCACAAAAGGAGGCTGTATATGCAGTACCCCTTTTACAAACGTCTAAACTTCAGGGACTGAAGCTAGTTCTTTTTTGGAAGAAAATGGACAGGGCCGAAATCTGAACCTTAATGGACCCCAATTTCAGGCCCATAGACACTCCTGTTTACAGGAAATGTAGGAATCGACCCAGTTGAATTTCCTCCGTCGGGCCTTACTGGCCTCGCACTACGCAACATATTTTCGCCAATTGCGGTGATAATGTTTTTGCGGTTACATCCTTCCTGGCTTTAGATCAGGATATGGATGACTTCATCCGGAATGCCTTTTTTCCTTCAGGATCCGGTGTTCAACCGGCATGCCGTCAAACGCAGCCGCGGTAAGTCTTGGAACAGACAGGGTCCTTGCTGGAGCAGGTCCCTTCTTAGAGGTAGAGGCCACGGATCCTCCGTGAGCATCTCTTGAAGTTCCGGTTACCAAGTCCTTTCTTGGCCAATCCGGAGCCACGAATATAGTGCTTTCTCCTCTCCATCTTATCAATCTCAATACCTTGGGTATGAGAGGCAGAGGAGGGAACACATACACTGACTGGTACACCCACGGTGTTACCAGAGCGTCTACAACTATTGCCTGAGGGTCTCTTGACCTGGCGCAATACCTGTCGAGTTTTTTAATCATGTGGACGACTTCTGGGTGAAGTCCCCACTCTCCCGGGTGGAGGTCGTGCTGAGGAAGTCTGCTTCCCAGTTGTCCACTCCCGGAATGAATACTGTTGACAGTGCTATCACATGATTTTCCGCCCAGCGAAGAATCCCTGCAGCTTCTGCCATTGCCCTCCTGCTTCTTGTGCCACCCTGTCTGTTTACGTGGGTGACTGCCATGATGTTGTCCGACTGGATCAACACCGGCTGACCTTGAAGCAGAGGTCTTGCTAAGCTTAGAGCATTGTAATGGCCCTTAGCTTCAGGATATTTATGTGAAGTGATGTATCCAGGCTTGACCCTAAGCCCTGGATATTCCTTCCCTGTGTGACTGCTCCCCAGCCTCGCAGGCTGGCATCCGTGGTCACCAGGACCCAGTCCTGAATGCCAAATCTGCGGCCCTCTAGAAGATGAGCACTCTGCAACCACCACAGGATGGATACCCTTGTCCTTGGTGACAGGGTTATCCGCTGATGCATCTGAAAATGCGACCCGGACCATTTGTCCAGTAGGTTCCACTGGAAAGTTCTTGCGTGGAATCTAACGAATGGGATTGCTTCGTAGGAAGCCACCATTTTTTTTTTTTTTTTTTAGAACCCTTGTGCATTGACGCACTGAGTTGGTTCGGTTTTAGGAGGTTCCTGACTAGCTCGGATAACTCCCTGGCTTTCTCTTCCGGGAGAAACACCTTTTTTCTGGACTGTGTCCAGGAACATCCCTAGGAAACAGAAGACAAGTCATCGGAACCAGCTGCGATTTTGGAATATTGAGAATCCAATCGTGCTGCCGCAACACTACCTGAGATAGTGCTACACCGACTTCCAACTGTTCCCTGGATCTTACCCTTATCAGGGAATCGTCCAAGTAAGGGATAACTAAAATTCCCTTCCTTCGAAGGGATATCATTTCGGCCATTACCTTGGTAAAGACCCGGGGTGCCGTGGACCATCCATACGGCAGCGTCTGAACTGATAGTGACAGTTCTGTACCATAAACCTGAGGTACCCTTGGTGAGAAGGGTAAATTTTGACATGAAGGTAAGCATCCTTGATGTCCCGAGACATCATGTAGTCCCCTTCTTCCAGGTTCGCAATCACTGCTCTGAGTGACTCAATCTTGAATTTGAACCTCTGTATGTAAGTGTTCAAAGATTTTAGATTTAGATTTAGAATCGGTCTCACCGAGCCGTCTGGCTTCGGTACCACAATAGTGTGGAATAATACCCTGTTCCCTGTTGCAGGAGGGGTACCTTGATTATCACCTGCTGGGAATACAGCTTGTGAATGGCTTCCAAAACTGCCTCCCTGTCAGAGGGAGACGTCGGTAAAGCCGACTTTTGGAAAGGGCGAGGGGGAGACGTCTCGAATTCCAATATGTACCCTTGAGATATTACCTGAAGGATCCAGGGGTCTACTTGCGAGTGAGCTCACTGCGCACTGAAATTCATTGAGAACGGGCCCCCACCGTGCCTGAGCTTGTAAGGCCCTAGCGTCATATTGAGGGCTTGGCAGAGGCGGGAAAGGGTTTCTGTTCCTGGGAACTGGCTAATCTCTTCAGCCTTTTTCCTCTCCCTCTGTCACGAGCAGAAAAGAGGAACCTTTTGTCCGCTTGCCAACAAAGGACTGCGCCTGATAATACGGCGTCTTATTTTGAGAGGCGACCTGGGGTACAAACGTGGATTTCCCAGTTGTTGCCGTGGCCACCAGGTCTAAAAGACCGACCCCAAATGTCCCTTTTCAAAGGCAATACTTCCAAAAGCCGTTTGGAATCCGCATCACCTGACCATTTTACTGGTAGAATTGGACAACGCACTTATACTTGATGCCAGTCGGCAAATATTCCGCTGTGCATCATGCATATATAGAAATGCATCTTTTAAATGCTCTATAGGCAATAATATACTATCCTTATCTAGGATATCAATATTTCCAGTCAGGGAATCCGACCATGCCAACCCAGCACTGCACCTCCAGGCTGAGGCGATTGCTGGTCGCAGTATAACACCAGTATGTGTGTGAATACATTTTTGGATACCCTCCTGCTTTCTATCAGCAGGATCCTTAAGGGCGGCCATCTCATGAGAGGGTAGAGCCCTTGTTCTTACAAGCGTGTGAGCGCCTTATCCCCCCTAGGGGGTGTTTCCCAACGCACCCTAACCTCTGGCGGGAAAGGGTATACACCAATACTTTTTAAGAAATTATCAATTGTTATCGGGGGGAAACCCACGCATCATCACACACCTCATTTTATTTCTCAGATTCAGGAAAACTACAGGTAGTTTTTCCCTCACCGTACATAATACCCCTTTTTGGTGGTACTCGTATTATCAGAAATGTATAAAACATTTTCCATTGTCTCAATCATGTAACGTGTGGCCCTACTGGAAATCACGGTTGTCTCTTCACCGTCGACACAGGAGTCAGTATCCGTGTCGGCGTCTGTATCTGCCATCTGAGGTAACGGGCGCTTTAGAGCCCCTGACGGCCTATGAGACGTCTGGACAGGCACAAGCTGAGTAGCCGGCTGTCTCATGTCAACCACTGTTTTTTTATACAGAGCTGACACTGTCACGTAATTTTCAACAGTACATCCACTCAGGTGTCGACCCCCTAGGTGGTGACATCACTGTTACAGACACTCTGCTCCGTCTCCACATCATTTTTCTCCTCATACATGTCGACACAAACGTACCGACACACAGCACACACACAGGGAATGCTCTGATAGAGGACAGGACCCCACTAGCCCTTTGGGGAGACAGAGGGAGAGTATGCCAGCACACATCAGAGCGCTATATATATATATATATATATACAGGGATAACCTTATATAAGTGTTTTTCCCCTTATAGCTGCTGTATGTTTTAATACTGCGCCTAATTAGTGCCCCCCTCTCTTTTTTTAACCCTTTCTGTAGTGTAGTGACTGCAGGGAAGAGCCAGGGAGCTTCCCTCCAACTGAGCTGTGAGGGAAAATGGCGCCAGTGTGCTGAGGATAGGCTCCGCCCCCTTTTCGGCGGCCTAATCTCCCGTTTTTCTGTATATTCTGGCAGGGGTTAAATGCATCCATATAGCCCAGGAGCTATATGTGATGTATTTTTTGCCATGTAAGGTATTTTTATCATGTTTTATTGCGTCTCAGGGCGCCCCCCCCAGCGCCCTGCACCCTCAGTGACCGGAGTATGAAGTGTGCTGAGAGCAATGGCGCACAGCTGCAGTGCTGTGCGCTACCTTATTGAAGACTGGAACGTCTTCTGCCGCCGATTTTTCCGGACCTCTTTGCTCTTCTGGCTCTGTAAGGGGGCCGGCGGCGCGGCTCCGGGACCCATCCAGGCTGGGCCTGTGATCGTCCCTCTGGAGCTAATGTCCAGTAGCCAAGAAGCCCAATCCACTCTGCACTCAGGTGAGTTCGCTTCTTCTCCCCTTAGTCCCTCGATGCAGTGAGCCTGTTGCCAGCAGGTCTCACTGAAAATAACAAACCTAAACTAAAACTTTCACTAAGAAGCTCAGGAGAGCCCCTAGTGTGCACCCTTCTCGTCGGGCACAGAAATCTAACTGAGGCTTGGAGGAGGGTCATAGGGGGAGGAGCCAGTGCACACCAGTTAGTCCTAAAGCTTTCTTTAGATGTGCCCAGTCTCCTGCGGAGCCGCTATTCCCCATGGTCCTTACGGAGTCCCCAGCATCCACTTAGGACGTTAGAGAAAAGAGCATTACTTCCATCCACAGCACGTTTTTCCTGAGACCCCTATAGAAGTGAGCAAGAAAACTTGCGAGACTGGAAGTACCATAATTGGCTGATCGGGAACTAAAGACCACAAGAAAGAGTGGCTCATTAGACAACAACATAGGTGGCGTGGCCAGCCTGCACAGGACAACGTGGCCAAACATGGTGCTGGGTATTGGAATGTAAAATGTACATTTTGAGCCCAAATTCAGAGAATGGCTATATCTTAATTAAATATTTTTTTATGGCATTTGTTGATATAATGTATATTTTTTCATGCAGTACTAGGCATTGAGCATTTATATAATTTTGCCTACACATTGCTGCTGTAGATGTTATATACATTCTTACTTTGCTATCTTCCCATTCCTTTGAGATTGCACATACAGTAATTAGCACTGTGTACACACTAATGGTGGAATCCAATTAGACGCAGACATTTACCATGGGCTAATTGAAGCAGCGGGGCTATTCAAGTAGCCCCAAAAGCAGCCTGCAGTTAACAGGGATTTTCTCTTCAAGCCTGTTTTCAGGTGCCATGAGCGAGTTAACCCACAGGTCCGGGAACTTATCCAGGATTCTATGGGTTTACACCCATTAACATGGTAATTTACCAGGCAAGTAAAGGGGGGTCTAACTGAATAACCCCAGTAGTTAAAGCCCGAGCCAACCACCCTTTTTCACACACAATAAATGATCACATATAATTGAATTCTCCACTTTGGTAGTTTATAATTAAAAGCATTCATATGCACTTTAATTAAACACTGTTATAATGGCAACATATGGTTGAATGAATGTGTTGAAATATTTTAGTTTTGTTGGTGTCATGCTTTTATTTTCATGTTTGTATTTACTTAATTATACATAAGTATACTGTGATCTCTGTGAAGTTTGCCAGGACACCACTGCATTTCAGAACACCAAGCAGTAGTTTAGAATAGTTGAAAACCTTCTGTGAAAGATTTATTAGGATATGTAAACTGCATTTCAATTCTAAATAAAAAAATAATAAAAAAAAAATTGTTAAAATAATGCAGATTGCATTCCCTTCCTGATGTGACCTCTGATTGCACTTGGAGAAAGTTTGAAATGAGGTGGAGGTAATCACCTACCCCCATTCATCCACCCTAACTAGCCTGCCACCATTACTGAAGTCAAACACTAATGTGTGCTGTGGGTATGGGTCATTAGATCGACCACACTTTAGGTCGACAGTGACTAGGTAGACACCTGAAATAGGTCGACATGGAAAAAGGTACATGAGTTTTTTTTTTACTTTTCTTGGTGTCGTTTTCTCCGTAAAGTGACGGGGAACCCCAATTAGTGCACCATGTCCCCTCGCATGGTTCGCTTCAGGCAGGTTACTAGTCCCAATAGTAGTCCACGTGGATCGTAAAGTATGAAAAAGTTCAATAAAATGAAGAAAAAAAATGTGAAAAACACATGTCGACCTAATGACCGTATCCCGCATGGTTAGTTACAGCAAGTTCATATTTTGTTGCTACGACCATGAAAGAAGTGTAAATTTAATTTTCCAGGTACAAAAAGTGAGCAAATGTTTAAACGTAATAACAACCCATAAACACAAAAAGCAGGTTGAATTTACATTTTACTTCAAAAAAGGGGATGTACATACATAAGGGAACATTGGGGAAGAGAACAGTTATGATAAATCATATCTGATAATTGTATCTAGGTGCCAGGTTGTCTGGCGGTGGCAGTTTTATTCCTGCTGGCATACACTTGCTTACAATATTAACAGGATAGTGAGTAAAGTAACATTTGAAATTGTATGGCCTGAAAATAATATATCATACACAGTGAGAGTTTGTAGTACACAGCATCATTTTTCTCTTCATTTAAATGACATACTCAACAGCAGGAAGGAGAGAAGTTAACAATTACTAACACTAGAATAATCAAATTTTGTATGTTATACATGTACAGCAACTAACTGCTTTACAAAAAAGCAAAATAATACAATATATTGTCACATGTATTTACAGTGTAGTAAATATACTTTTCTGTCAAATTTTACACAAAAAATATTTACAGATGAATGTACTGCATTAAAAAAGTAATGTTGCTAACACTTAAAAGTGACTTTTTGTGGCAAAGTCGGTTGCATAACATTGGACAAGACATGCTTAAGAGGAGGGGAAGAAAAACTGCCTAAAACTTAATGTTAAAAACCATATAGACTGCCCATATCCACAAAAGGAAATTATTCAGGTTCATGAACACAAATATATATTGAGGCAAATATGCACATCAGAGATACAAGCAATTCCAGATGGCTAAGAGGCCAACTTACTAAAATGAGGCATAAGTGCAATCACCCACAGCTACCGATAGGGATATATCTGCTTGATCTGGAACAAGCAGACAAATGAATACAAATTGGTTTCCATTCCTGCCCTCTTTCACCTGGTCACTATACAGGGGAGACAATATTTTCTGCGTTTTTCAGAATCAAATTTACATATTACAGGTTAAGTATCCCTACTGAGATAATGACATACATATTATATATTAAGTGTATATATAGATATATTATATAGATATATAATATAATATAAATATATATATATATATATATATATATATATATATATATATATGTGTCATTATCTCAGTAGGGGAACCAAAAATGTGTGATTTTGAATTCTGGATAAGGAATACTCAACAGTGCAGTCCTTTAATATTAAATTAGTGTGTACATAAAATATGCAAATAACCCTTCCGTGAAACTGAAAATATATATTTTTAAGATACCGTCTTCACCAGGTAGAATACTGAAATTGGTATCACTTGAATGAAATATTACTAGCCATATTAATACAACTGTAATACTACATAAAGTATAGCACTGTAGTATTTTAGGGACATGTTTTCCAATTGCACTGACAAGACTGTGTTCTGAGAAAAGCTTTAAGAAAAAAAACATGGTGTGGCACTTAAGACAGAAGAGTGGTGCTCTTGTCTTATTATAATAATGAAGACAAAAACTTCAACATGGCTCTTACGGTATTTTAATGTAACTTGTTTAATAAATAAAGTAATATTGTGTATGGTTTCTAGGACTTGCATATTTTTTACACCAAAAAGATGGCATAGTTCAAAGCATATGGAAACCTCTACATATAGAAACATCAAGAGTTAGCTAGTGCATGCTGGGATTTAGAATTCAAATGCAGCTGGAGAGCAACAGATTGCCACAGCCAGCCCCTATGCCGTACATACACCAAAGGAGACATGAATGCAGAACTTGTCTTAATCTTTGAAGACTTCAAGTAAATATGCCTTGTGGAACAGTCGTGTCCAACAACATACAAGGAAAAAAAGGTGGAACTGGGATGATTCTGTATTGAAAACTATAGTAACTTAAATTGACAGAAGGAATTAAGGAACACAAGTATATGCAAATGCTACGGATTTTCGATATTACAAAATCTCTGATGTGCATACTGAATTAGCTCATGCTATATTGAGCCAGTACAATTATTATAAAACCCATGATGACCGTTCAGCACACATACATTCATGTGAATATGAGTGTATTGTGCAGGTCACCTCATTAACATCCGCTACTGGAAAATAGCTAAACAGAAGTACACTGGGATTTTGGCAGACTATTTGCATAATAGGTTTCTGTCCACAGTTTTTTTCCAGGACTGTAAACAAAGGAAACAAAATCACAATGTCAGAAAACAAAATAAGACATTTTTGTTTTTTATTTACATCTGTGAATTACCATTTATAATGTGAATAAATGCAGATTATGTGCTATATTAAATCCCAACACTTATTTGTACCATTATTTCTATTTGTTTAGCTGTGGAGTTTGATTTACTGAAATACACTTAAAATCACTCTATAGGTTTATTACATAGAATTATATTTTGTATTTTATTTTAAAGCCATTCTTGGGTTTTAGTCCAAGACCTAAGTTGTTGAGTAGCATCTAAGTGTTTATGTATACATACGTTAAGCGGTAAATATATTTAAGCCCTAAAGACAAGCACCTATGTCTCTTTCCCTTTTGCTCAAATCTGTCAAAAAGGATGGTTTTTCTCCGTTAAGAATGTACTGGAGCAATCGCCTATGTTTACAGCAGAAAAGTAATTGCTTTGTAGTCTCTGCTTTGTTGTGGTGGCACGTCATATAAAAGAACATATGAAATTATTAGGCAGTCACTTAATACTTCACGCTAATTCAGACTTCAATCTTTCACAGTGATAGAACTTGCATTCACTTTAACTTGTATGACCTCTCTACAAAGTCTATTAAGGTAAATATAATTCACTCTAAAGCCATTTTCTGGAAATCCTGGTCAACTTTAAAGGGAAATCCCTAAACTGTTTTTTATTCTTTTTGGGGTAAAAAACAAAATAACCAGAAATTTCAAATACAAATAACTAAACAAGATAAATATAGGTATATTTTTTTTTAAAGAGCCAGCACTAGTAAGGATAAGGGATCTGAAATTTTATACTTACTGTACTATGTACACAGGAAAGATCAACATTTTGACAGGCTTCTGCCTATGAGATCTGTAAATAACTTTAGACCTTCAATGTGACTGCTCCATCGCGTGATTCATGATGCAGCTCATCTTAGCCAACACCTGGAGCACCATGTCAGTTTAATAGTACCATTTCATAATCTGGCCCCAACCAGGCCATTTAAAAATAAAATAAAAAAATAACATTGCACCATTCCAGTGGGTGAATGTCATTTCTTTTTCATTGCAAATTATGCCCCAACCATATTGAGGGCATCTCTCTTTAACAAAGATTATGCCCGAAGTGCAAGAAATCTTTTAACACCCCTCTGAAAGGGTTAAGGAAACTATCGCCTAGCAGAAAGGAGTTAAAGCCCTTTTACTACTCAGATGCAACCAATGCACTTACCACAAATTTTACCTTGAAAACGACATAGTTTTTTGTCAAATTAATACACACATATTTACATAAAAAACATTTCAAAATAACTGATTTCATAATACATTCTGCCTTTCATAAATAGTGCATTTTAAGGACAGAACTCACTCACTGGTGCATTTAAGATGAATGTAATGCTGTTATAATTAAACAGCATAAGCAACAAAGTTTGGAATATATATATTTGTTATAGGAATAAAAATATAATTACTTTAAGAAATTTATTGCAAGTACCCAGAAATCTAATCGGTATAGTGGCCCATTTTACACACTGATTCATGTTTGCTTAAAGAAAGTACCATAACAATAACAATTTTATGCTGATCAGGAAATCACTTTTAAGCAAATAGGTAAAAAAAATTCCACAGCTAAAAGTGTTTTTAAAGGGGAGAATTTAAATAAGATTGTTTTCCCACCAAAGCCACTGAAAAGGATTAGCCTTAACATTGTGTTAAATGCAAAACAAAACAAACACAAATAGTAATAAAAAAAGACAAGGCAAAAAAAGGACTTGTGAAAATGCCACCAAAATTTAAACAGTTAATGCAGTAAAGGCAGGGCCACCATTATCATAATTACAAAATCCTTCATTCTGAATTTCACAAGTTGCCAATATGCTTGTGACCATGGTTCCCTAAATTGATGGAGATAGGAAAATGAAAAAGGAAAGGACTACGGAAACCAAACAGCGTTGAGTTCAAGCAATGCTTTCAATATGTTGATCTTCTGGCGACATGGCTGACTGCATGGGAACGTTAAGAAAATTAAGTGCAGCATCATATTGTGCGCAGTGCCACTGGTGGGCTGACCGCTTAGGAAAGTCTGTTTTAGAAAAGGAACTGTAAAATAAATAAAAAGGGGAATTAAAAAAATCTTCACACAATCTTTTTGATGCTGTGACGTTTGAAGCTGCCAGCACTTCTCTGCTTTTGCACTTGGCTCGCTGAACCATGGCGCGTTCTACCGCTGTTTGAGTGTCCGGTGGTTGGAGAGAGTTCAACATTTTCCTTGTCAATCCCTGATGTAGAAAACCAAGACAGGGAAAATTAAGTTAATATTCCATTTGTGGTTGTTTAAGGTTATGCAATCATGTACCATGTTGACATTTCCTTAAATGCACTAGAGCAGGCATGTCAAACTCATGGCCCTCCAGCTGTTGTGAAACTACAAGTGCCAGCATGCTTTGCCAGCATACCTTCCACTGATTAGCTGGTAAAGCATGCTGGGACTTGTAGTTTCACAACAGCTGGATGACCATAAGTTTGACATGCCTGCACTAGAGTAATCATATGCTCATCAATCACAATTCATTAATTATGCCAAATTAAAAAACAAAAAAGATTTATTTTTTTATCCTCAAATTTTAAGATATCTCAAGTCCATAAGCAAAAGATAGAACGAAATAAAACATGTCAGTTTTCATACTAAGTGCAGAAGGGGGGGGGGGGGGGTGTTTCAATTGCCCATGGTAATTTACCGGGGAATAATTTATCTCCTGGTGCTATTCAAGTAGCCCCCGAATCCAGCTTTTATTGGGGATTATTTTTCAGGACCTTCTGAGGTTCTGGAAAAAGCAAAACCCCAAAACCATGATAATGACCATATTCAGGATTGCGGCAGCAAAATAAATAAAACATGTCCCTTTTCAGACAAAAAGGGGGGGGGGGGGAGATTTTCAATTGCCCATGGTAATTTACCGGGTGCTAACTGATCTCCCGGGCTAACCAATTAGCCCCAAATCCAGCTCTTATTGGGGAATTTTTTTCAGGACCTTCTGAGATTCTGGAAAAAACATAAAAACCTGATAATTACCGTTTTCAGGATTGCTGCTGGGAAAGCTCATAGGTCCATGAACTTATCATGTATATTATGTAAAACAGGTAATTTTTGCGGGAGCTAAAAACGGGCTCTAATTGGACCCCCCCCCTTCGCCAAAAAAAAATAAAATAATGCGCAGTAAAGTCCCATTTTTATGGGTTTATTAAATTCCCTCCTTAGTGCTCAAGGCCCCAAAAATAGAAGTATTTCCTTTATTAGAACTTTTGAGCAACTTTATACACACACACACACACACACACACACACACACAAACACACACACACACACACACACACACACACACACACACACACACAGTATAGGAACAATTGATAACATTAAAGAAAGTAAAGGTTAGTGTTTTTGATAATCAACTTTTGGGTGTAGAATGTTGTGTAAAATGTTGTTACTATGTGAGTATGTATTGTATGTAGACAGTATGTGGGACTGTGCCACAAACTTGCTGAAAGACTGGGAGTGTACAGTATGAATAGTTTACTGTTGGACGGTCCTCTGAATGACAATGGTGTTTTTATTAGCATTAATTTTAAATGATTTAAACGTTACCATTTTTTCCTTGACTCATGTTCTAAAGTAAAAAAAAAAAAAAAAAAAAAAAAAAAAAAAAGACCTATGCAATATTAATTATTATTATACAGGTATATGTTTTGTAGAGGAATCTTTTATATTATATTTATACTAGGGGTGACCATTATTTAAAACGGACTCTTCAATAATATTATATGTATACTATATTTTATATCATTTTAAATACTGATACAGTTCACTTAACATAAGTTTCAGCCTCACAAACTAGGTGGATGATACATATATGCAGTTCACATACAGTGGGGCAAAAAAGTATTTGGACAGCCACCGATTGTGCAAGTTGACCCACTTAAAAAGATTTGAGAGGTCTGTAATTTCCATCATAGGTACACTTCAACTGTGAGAGACAGAATCTGAAAAAACAAACAAAAAACAAACAAACAGGAAATCATATTGTATGATTTTTAAACAATTTATTTGTATATTCTTGCGGAAAATAAATATTTGGACAATCAAAAAGTTTAACTTAATACTTTATAATATAACCTCGGTTGGCAATTACAGGTCAAACGTTTCCTGTAGTTCTTGACCAGGTTTGCACACACTGTAGCAGGTATTTTGATCCACTCTTCCATGCAGATCTTCTCTAGATCTGTCATGTTTTGGGGATGTCGCCGGGCAACACGGACCTTCAACTCCCTCCACAGATTTTCTATTGGGTTGAGGGTCTGGAGACTGGCTAGGCCACTCCAGGACCTTGAAATGCTTCTTACAGAGCCACTCCTTTGTTGCCCGGGCGGTGTGTTTGGGGTCATTGTCATGCTGGAAGACTCAGCCACGTTCCATCTTCAATGCTCTTACTGAGGGAAGGAGGTTTTTGCCCAAAATCTCAGGATACTTGGCCCCATTCATCCTCTCCTTAATACAGATCAGTTGTCCTGTCCCCTTTGCAGAAAAGAAGCCCCAAAGCATGATGTTTCCACCCCCATGCGTCACAGTGGGTATGGTGTTCTTGGGATGCCATTCATCATTCTTCTCCCTCCAAACACGGTGAGTGGAGTTTATACCAAAAAGTTCGATTTTGCTCTCATCTGACCACATTACATTCTCCCAATCCTCCTCTGGATCATCCAGATGGCCAATGGCAAACTTTAGACGGGCCTGGACATGTGCTGGCTTAAGCAGGGGGACCTTTCGGGCACTGCAGGATTTCAATCCATTATGACGTAGTGTGTTACTAATGGTAACCTTTGTGACTGTGGTCCCAGCTCTCTTGAGGTCATTGACCAGGTCCCCCCATGTAGTTCTGGGCTGATTACTCACCGTTCTCAAGATCATGATACCCCACGAGGTGAGATCTTGCATGGAGCCCCAGGTCGGGGGAGATTGTCAGTGATCTTGTATTTCTTCCATTTTTTAATAATTGCACCAACAGTTGATCTCTTCTCACCAAGCTGCTTGCCTATAGTCGAGCAGCTCATCCCAGCCTTGTGCAGCTCTACAATTTTGTCCCTGGTGTCCTTAGACAGCTCTCTGGTCTTGGCCATGGTGGAGAGGTAGCAGTCTGAATGTTTGAGGGTGTGGACAGGTGTCTTTTATACAGTTACCTGTTTTAATGGCACCTGTTTGAACTGGTTAACGAGTGGAGGATAGAAGAGCTTCTTAAAGAAGAGGTCTGTGAGAGCCAGAAATCTTGCTGCTTGGTAGGTGACCAAATATTTATTTTCCACAAGAATATACAAGTAAATTGTTTAAAAATCATACAATGTGATTTCCTGTTTTTTCTTTCTTTTCTTTCAGATTCTGTCTCTCACAGTTGAAATGTACCTATGATGGAAATTACAGACCTCTCATCTTTTTAAGTGGGTCAACTTGCACAATCGGTGACTGTCCAAATACTTTTTTGCCGCACTGTACATATGAATTACCTAGCCACTAAACCAACTCTAATACCCTTATCCATAATAATCTAACCATAAAGGGCAGACTGTGGATGTGCCATTTGGTTTCTATATTATATATATATATATATATATATATATATATATATATATAAGGCACCCGGTGAGCTGATGATTTAATCTTAGAGTGTCGAATATCACTGTTACACACACGAGTCCAAGATCCGGCACTCCCTGCTTAAAGATAAACTTGTGCCGGTGCCCTCACAATGAGAAATATACAACAAGCACAGGTGCGGCATTCAGGCAAGAAAGCAGCAGAAATAACAGGCGGAAGCTGTATTAATCAATCATCAACGTTTCAATATCTGGAAACATTGTCATCAGGATCCTGATGACAATATTTCCAGATATTGAAACGTTGATGATTGATTAATACAGCTTCCGCCTGTTATTTCTGCTGCTTTCTTGCCTGAGTGCCGCACCTGCGCTTGTTCTATATATATATAAAATGCAATCATATCGGGTGCATGCATCACCCGGAACAGGCAGGGACAGGGGTGTTCAGAAAGGAGCCCTTCCCTGCGATGCACCGTGTGAGGTGCCGGGGCCGCTGCACATACACAGTCATAGTGACCGCTGTGCACAAGGACCATTTCCGGTGTAGGGTTCCTGGAGAACCATGCTGGAACTACATCACCGAAGTGTAGTCCATAGACTACAATGGGTTACTGCACATCAGAAGATTGATACAAGATTTATACATCGGGCAGCATCGCATCCCCCATAGAAACCTATGGGGGATGCAACTGTGGGCGAAAATGGAGGGGTCGCAGCAGGTATCAGATTACATTGGGGAAATACATATTTGCCGCTAGCCAGCCATAACTGCAAATACTGTATGATAAATGGGCCTCTTAACCATTTAACTGGCATGGTCAGATCACGTGACTGCACTGCCCCACTGTGTCTCCAATTTTTGACGAGGAGATCAGTTCTGCAGTTGTGCGTAATATAATCTTTAAATATTTGTAAAAATATTTTTTAAACTATATTAAATAATAGAAAATGTAAAACAAAATTCTGAACACGTTTGAAGGGAAAAATGGTCAGTTAAACGGTTATAGCAACATTTCTCACCCAAAACTTTACATGCTTAGGTCAGTATCCTATTAGCCAAAGTAAAACACTGGTCATGAAAAACGTATGTTCTTCGCGACTTTTCAATGATTTTTTTTTTACAGGCTATCCTGTTATATCGCACGTAGAAAAATGCCCTTTCTTCTGAAAACACACAGGTTCAGTGAAACCTGTGTGATTTCATGAAAAACAGCCCAGTTTTCGCTTAGGATTTGGTTTTGCCTGCCTCATCCCTGATAAGTCGCGGCTCACGCCAGTTTATCAGGGCTAATAGGATAGTCCCGGGCAAGACCTTTAGCCGTGGTTATTTACCGCAGCTAATAGGATACCGCCCTTATTCGAAATCAAATAATATAAATGTATTAAATAAAGACTTTTCACTTGGATGATCGGAAGAATTATCAATGAATACGTATAGAGACTGAGGGCTGGGTCCATTAAAATAGTAAAATTTCAAACTTTTAAAAAGAGAGCACAAGATCAGCTCTAGTCATTTAACATACCTTATTCTAATTTGCGAAGTTATTTTACATAACACATACCACTTTTTTTAACACACGTTATTGGGTGGATCACAGAGTTGTTACAGAAAACAAAACATACCAAGCAAATTAGGTAGGCAAAGTACAGAGTTAACTGCAATTAACTGTAACATCAAAAGGTTGGATACAATTTTTAAAATTTAAGGTAACTTGAAGGGTTACTCTCGGCAACAGTGTGGCAGTCCGTCAAAGAGAGCTGGTAGTAGAGATTAGAAGAAAGAGTAGTAGTTGAAGAGAAAATAGAAGGAGGGGAGAAAGAACAAGTCAAGTCAGAATAATAGAAAAGGATGAGAAAGAAGTGGAGGGGTGGCCTCCCATGACAAGTTGGGGGAGCAGCAATGTAGGGTATCAAGTTACAAATGGGGAGGAAGCCTGTTGGGAGGTTAGACAGGGAGACCATATTTTATCAAACGGTTTAGAGGAGTTCCGAATAACAGCAGTCATGTATTCCATTTTATGTACATACCAAATTCGGGAGATTATCACCGGCATGAGGGAGGGAGTCGGGCTTTTACAGTCCGTTGCTATTTGGCATGTCATAGCCGAAACTACATGTCGAAGCAGCTTGTTTTGGTGTCAATTAAGAGTAGGGAGAGTCATGGGGAGCAGAAAGTATTGTGGGTCTGGGGAAATAGAGGTTTCGAATAGGCGCGAGAGCAGGACAATAAGCTCATTCCAGATTTTAACATTTTTTGGGCAGGTCCACCAGATGTGTATAAACGAGCCTACATCTGCACAACCCCTCCAGCATCTATCCGAGGTATCAGGGAACATAGTATGTAAGCGGGAAGGGACATAGTACCAGCGGTAGAGCAATTAATATTTTCTTTAATTTTGACACATATGGAACTGGAAGTTGCATTATCCCAGATATCTACCCAATCTTCATTGTCTATTGTAAATCCCAGCTCCTTTTCCCACGCCAGTTCGTGAGGAGCTCGGGATGAGGTAGAGTTGTCGCTAAGTAAAGCATAGATATCGGAAATGAGGCCCTTAGTGTTGGTGCGTTTCCAGTTAATGTATTCGAAGGGGGATAGTTTTCTATTGAGAAGAGTGGTGGTGATTGTGGAGTGGAAGTGTCTAATTTGCAGATAGCAAAAGAAGTCCGAAGCAGGAATTACTGTTCCGTCCTGGATATCTGCAAATTGAGGAAAGGAAGCATCAAGAGTAATGTCATTAATATACAATATGTTGCCCGAGCGCCAGGTTGCGTAAGAGGATCTACACGTACCCGGGGGGGAAGGCTGGATTATGGAACAATGGAATCAGAGGAGACGGGTGTGGGGCCCAAAGTAGACCGTCTATTTGCAAAGTCCCACGTCGCTAGTGAACGACAGACTACAGGATATGAAAGTACCGCACGGGGGCGCTGGTTCTGATGAAGCCATAATAGGGAGAATAGCGTGGCCAGACCCATCTCCTCCGCCTCGATCCTCACCCAAACCTTCCCCGCTCCGCCCTCATTACATCATTGTGCACATTGAGAGAGCTGCGCAGCATAAAAGTATTTTCTAAAGTCTGGGATACCCATCCCTCCCACTCTGGAAGGGCACTGGAGTAGTTAAAGTCTGATGCGAGGGCATTTACGGTTCTAGATAAAAAAAGGACGTTTGGCGTTGCAAGGTTTTAAAAAACATAGGGAGGAATATAAATTGGGAGAGTCTGAAACAAATATAAAAGTCAGGGGAGCACACTCATCTTGACAGAATTTATTTTGCCTATCCAGGAGATGAAGTAATTGAACCATTCCAATAAATCATCTTTGATTTTCTGCAATAAGAGGGGATAATTTGCCTGGAAAAGTTGGTGGTGATGGTGGGTCAAGTACGTACCGAGGTACTTGATTTTCTTTTTATGCCAGGGCAGCAGAGTTTTCAAATCATGTTTGAGCGCTGCCGGGATATGAAAACATTGTCAACATTAATTTTATAACCGGAGAATTGAGAGTAAGAACGGATCTCGGATAAAAGAGAGGGAATGGATCGGGCGGGATCCATAAGAGAAATCAGGACATCATCAGCGTATAACGCAATCTTGTGCTCGGATAAGCCTGTAGATACGCCGTGGATAGCTGTGTTACTGCGAATCCTTGCGGCCAGAGGCTCCATGACTAGTGCAAAAATTAAAGGAGAAAGAGGGCACCCCTGTCTGGTGCCATTGGCAATCCCAAAACTAGCGGATGAAACCCCGTTAACCAAAACCTGGGCCGATGGGGAGCGGTAAAGTGCTTTGATCCTCTCCAAAAATTTACCAGAGAATCCCATTGTACCAAGGACTGCGAAGGCAAATGACCACGAAATGCGGTCGAAGGCCTTTTCTGCATCATGAGCTAGAATAAGGGAAGGAGACTTCCGCTTTTGGATGGACTAGATTAGGTATATTGCTCTTGTAGTGTTGTCTGACGCCTGGCGTCCAGAGATGAACCCAACCTGATCTGGGTGGATCAGACTAGGCAGCAGAGGAGCCAGATGGTTGGCTAATATTTTCGCATATATCTTCAGGTCTACGTTCAGTTGCAAAATTGGTCTATAATTTGAGCATCTAGTTGGATCTTTATCAGGTTTTGAGATTACCACGATATCGGCCCGGGTCGCCTCTGGCAGAAAGGAGGCTCCCTCAAGAATATCACTGAATAAAGAGGAGAGATGCGGGGCTAGCTCTTTCGCAAACAATTTATAATATTGGGCTGTGAAACCATCCGGTCCCGGGGCGGCAGACGTACGCATAGAGCGTATAGCAGCTATTGTCTCCTCATCTGAAATCAGACTATTAAGGGTATCTAACTGGGTGTCAGATAGGGCTGGAAGGGGGGTATCAGACAAGTATGGAGTGCACTCCCCAGCTCCATCAGAAGACAGAGGGTGCGAATCAGACAGGTTATAGAGGGAACTATAAAAAATTCTGAAGTTTTCGGTCATCACCTCAGGGTCATATGTATAGGTGGTGAGTATAACTTATCTATTGCGCCTAGTGCCTGTAGTTTATTGGCCAGCAGGGAGTCTATTTTATCCATTTTATCGTAAAAACTTTGCAGAAGTTTCCGTAGAATTAGCGCTGCGCGGTTAGAAAGAAGGGTATTAAATTGGCCCCGGAGAGAATCGATTTGAGAGCAGAGAAGCATCGGGAGATGTTTTATGTTGAGTTAATAATGTGGCTATTTCTGATTCGAGTGATCGGATCTCCAGCGCAGCTTTTTTCCTAATTGCTGACGATTTTGCCATCAGAACACCACGTATTGTGGCCTTGTGAGCCTCCCAGAGGACACTAAGCGAGATGTCAGGAGACGCATTTTCGGAGAAATAGTGGGTAATTGCTAACCGAATTTCCGCCAAAGGATGTTGCAAAAGCGAGTCGTCAAGACGCCATTTATACTTTCTAAGAGGTGTACGGTATATATCTATGAGGAGATAGACCCCAGCATGGTCTGTCCAAGTCAGTGGCGTGATGCCCGCATCAGTAATCAGTGGTACAAGGGCAGAGGAGATATGAATCATACCGATCCTAGAATAGTGTTGGTGTGGAGCCGAAAAATGGGTTAAGTCTTTAGCATGGGGGTGTTGGGATCGGCAGGTATCACAGAGGCCGTGTTTTAAGGAAGCAGTGAGAGTATGGGAGGCCTGAGGGAGGGACGTCATGGAAGCGTGAGGAGGAGGGTCAGTTCTATCCAACAGCGGATCGATGATGGCATTAAAATCGCCGCCCATGATAATGCTACCCTGCACTTCTTTGGACAGGCGTTTAGACAAAGAGTCAAAGAACTGAGATTGGTCTCCATATATTCTCCCAACCATGACCAAAGTGAGAGTCACAGAGCGGAGGGTACCCATTACCATAAGAAACCGTCCGTCTGTGTGCATCACAGTTCTAGAGTGGATAAACGGGATATTACGGTGGATTAAAATGGCCACACCACGTTTTTTTACAGTCCGCCGAGGCAAAGTAAGACTGGGAAAACCATTTACCCATAAGCCGGGTATGGGAACCAGTGAGATGTGTTTCTTGGAGAAAGGCTATATCGGCTTTTTCTCGCCTGCAGGCACTCAGAAACACAGTACGCATCCTAGGAGAGTTCAAGCCATTAACATTGACCGAAAATATTTTAAGGGACATGGCTATTCATATAAGGGAGTGCTACATATTGCAGATAATGACAGAATGAGGTACAGTATGAGCTAGGCAGGGGCCACCCCTCGAAAAGGAAAGAAGGAGAGAGCGGAAGGATCAGAAAAAAGCCACAAGAAAGAAGAGGAAGAAAAACTTGAGAAGAAAGAACCCAAACGGGAAAAATCCCTGAAATTGTGGGTCCCATTCAAGGACGCAGGAGAAGAGAACTGCATAAACAACAATGTATACAACAAAAAGGGAGTATTGGGGGGTAACTGGGGTACCATGCAACATAGGCAAGACTGCCTGGACCATAATGATTGAATATGGCAGTGGCCACTATACAGCTTTAGAGAACACAATACGTAAAGTATAGGACTGTGTCCAAACAAAAGAGGAGAGGAGAAAGACAAAAAAAAAAAAGGGGGGGGGGGGGGAGAGAGAGAGAGAGACCGGGAAGGGAGAAGCGATGGGCAAAGGGGGGAGAAAGACGAACATAGAGATGCATAATCATGTACATAGCATATATGAAAAAACTAGAGTTCAAACTAACAAAACAGTAGCAACAAAAACAGTTACAGCGAAGGATTTTGAATGGAGGTCAGAGCCTCCGTCCCATCGGACAATACAGGGCATGGAGACACGGCTCCGATACAGTGAGGGCAAATAGCAGCTGGGTATCCCCACAGTTCAAGGAGGTTCACTGTCCACAGTGCGCTGGCGGGTCACCCTTGTCCAGTCAGGCAGGAGAGGTTGAAGGGGTAGCGATTTAGAGGATGAGGTCGTAGCGTCGACTGCAGATGATGCTGGGAGGAGATCAAGCTTAGCCAACAATTCCTGCCCTTGGATCAAAGTTTTAACAGAGTGGATGGAGTTGTTAACTGAAACTTGGAGTTGAAAGGGAAACCCCCATCTGTATCTTATCTGGTGCTGTTGCAAGACCCGAGTGACCGGTTGGAGATCCCGTCGTTTCTGAATAGTGGAGGGAGCTAAATCCTGGAAGACTTGTAACTGCATACTTTTGAAAAGGATCTCTGGGGAGTCTCGTATGGAGGACAGGACTTTCTTTTGAGCGGAAATAATGAAAACGAACAATAACATCTCTGGGCGGCTGAGTGGGAGAAGGTTTTGCACGAAGTGCTGTATGAGCCCTATCACTGAGACACTCTTCGTCTGTGAGGTCTGGTACGAGGTGTTTGAAGAAGTCTCTCAGGAAGGATGGCAGCGAAGGGCCAAGGACTGATTCCGCAACATTGCGTATTCGTAAGTTGTTTCTACGAGAGCAATTTTCCTGGTCCTCTTGCCTTTCTTTAAGCTCCTCCATTTCCTCGTGCAATCTAGTGAGCTCTCTGTCAAGGCGATGTTGTGATCGGCAGAGATCATCAGTCTTTGATTCTAATACATACGTTCGGTTACCAAGAGCTGTTAAGTCCGATTTGAATTCTGTAATAGCGTTAGAGAGTTCTTGTTTAAACGCAGATTGAACTCCATCTAGTAGGCTCGTCATTACCGCTTGAATCTGAGGGTCGATACCCGCCTCCGACGAACATGGAGAAGGAGTGGAGTTTGAGGGCGTAATGGGATTCTGCGGGCCCTTCGATTTTGATCCAAAGAAGTTGGTTGGGGCTTGAGTAACCTTCTTCTTTTTGGACATAATGAATAAAAAAATAAAAAATAAAAAAAAAGACGACTGTAGGGAGGTGGGAAATCAGTAAAAAGAAATAAAAGAAAGGACACGGTCTGTAAATAGAATATCAGGCGAGGACAGTGGTCCAGGCAGGTCAAATAGCAGACTTAGGGCTCCATCGCGGGCTCCTGTGGGAGTGAGAAGGCAAGTCCTGCAAGCTCTAAAGAACTCGAAGGGCGGAGGGGGTGCAGCAACAGCTTCGTCGAAAAGAACAAAGGTCCAAATCCAAATTGTAAAATAAACTAGCTTCAGGAAATGTAGACCAAGTAGATAACGTCAGCGGCCACCAGGGAAGGCAAAGTATCAGCTTTAGTTACAATAATGGAGAAGCCGGGAAAAGGAGTGCCAAAGACAATTATATATAATGTCCAGTGATACGTATATGGCACGTAAAATATTGTATATTATATTATGGGGGTCCAGGAATTAAAATAGTGGAGAGGCGCAACCCCTCCAGGAGCTATCCCTGCAGCTGGAGCAGAGGGGGGGGGGGGGGGGGGAACGGGAGGAGGGAGTCTGAGAATAATGGCAGAATAATGTAATTCAGGGCAGAGGACAGTGCTCAGGCAGCCATCTGTAGTAAAGGGGGAGAAGCAGAAGGGCTCACCTCTCCCAGTTGTTTTGATAGCCGCCGCAGAGAAGCTTCAGCAGGAGGGGAGCCTCGCAGATCAGCAAGCGGCGCTTCCCGGGATCCACCTCAGCAGGAGCCGCCGCCGGCTACACGGGCACCAGAGAGATTGCGCTGCGGTCAGAAGGGGGAGTGCGCCGCCCGTACAGCTCCGGGACCCGGCTACAGCTCACTGTGTCCACGAGATGGCCGCCGCTGACAGGATCCAGGAAAGCCCGCTCGGTCAGCCGCAGCACGACCCCCCACCAGCAGGTAAGGGAGTGGGGGCACCTCTTTCAGGCAGTTCTCCCGGCCTCTCAGGGCGCACCACTGCAGGGAGGAAGCGGGACGCGGGGTGTCCGGGCGCACCGGAAGTCCGTCCAGCAGTCTCTGCACCCGAGGTCCCGGTCCTGTGATCCCGGGGAGGCCGCAACCCGCAAGGGCAGTTGACTCTGTGCCCTCCGGCTCCGCAGCTCGCCCCGTTTGCCCAGGCAAGAGTCAGCAGGGATAGGGCTAGATGGGAGACACCAGGCGGGCTGCAGCAGGGGATAGGAGGCTTATAGGAGAGGGATGAAGCCAACACATACCACTTAAATAACTTATTTAAGGAAACCTATGCCACACAAATTACATTAGATGCATAACCTAATATAGCTCTCTATCAGGAGGCATCAATAATATTTATTCTTATCATGAACACCATGCTTACACGCACAACCCCATAACCTGCAGCCCAGTTATAAGTGTACAGTGAAAAAATCTATTGCCCAGTACTTTGTACTAGAACTCTGGTGACTAGTCACCTTAAATTGTAAGCCATTTTACTGCTACTTAAATTGTCAAATTAGATAGGATATATTAATATAAATGATCTCATACCTAGTCATTGTGCAATACTTCCACAACAATACCCAGAAAGACCAGATATAATGAATATAAATCCCAGTGGGGAAGTTCACATAATGGTATAAAACACTACCATGGAGAAAACCCAAAGAATTTCATGCATTCCAATGATGGTTGCAAGCAAATGAACTACATTTCTGTTTATAATTCAAGCACCCATAGGAAATTCAGTAGCATTGCATGACTTTTGGCATAGGGCATGCATTTACATAGCAGCTATCTTTTACACACACATATACATATATATATATATATATATATATATATATATATATATATATATATATAAAAAGTGCCACTTGGTGTCATGTCTATGGGCACATACAAAATAGTATTTTGAAACATTCCAGCAGACATATGACAGGTTACAGGATGTGAAGTTGTACTGGTGTACTGGTATATCATATCTTTAGTAAGAACAATATAGAATATTATAGCAATAGAATGAACAATGCTAAATGTTAAGACCACTATCAGTTTCCATGCATGAAAATACAGAAAATTCAGTACAGGTACACCACCGATTTTCCGGCACCCTTGGTTCCAGCACTGTGCCGGATTATCAGTTTTGCCGGACTAACAGAGGTTAGGTAATACACATTTCTACCTTTTCCTGCATCATTATGGACTTGTGTTTGCGCTTCACACCACCACTGACGGTTGCTGGAAGCCATAACTGTGTATCATTTGCACTGAAGTTCAAACGACTGAAAATGATACACAGCGCCGCCAAGTGGCCACCATGTAACCTAACTTGGGAAATAAATGTCTGGATTAAAAGAGGTGCTGGACCATAGGCTGCTGGAAAATTGGTGGTGTACCTGTATTAGACCTCAATATAAAATAGACCCCTCCAACAACAACAAAGAAGAAATAGCAGGTGCAGACACCAATTAATATAAAAAGAAATGATCAAAATCTTATTGCCACCCATCCGGCAGACCCTATGATACTAACAGTGGTAGTGATCTGTTACACATCCTACAGTTGTCTCACATAGGGTATATGCAATTGCCGGGGAATCGCGGCAATTTTTCGCCCGTTTTTTAATTCGACACAATTCGACCGTCGAATTCCGGCAGGTGGGTGCCGGAATTCAACATATTCAATAAAAAACGGATTCGACAGTCCCGCTGTCGAAAAACGGCCGATTTGACGGATTTTGATTAGATTTAAATTTTTTTTTAAAAAACGGGGAAAAACGGTAAAAAACCCGAAAAAAAATTGCGTGGGGCCCCCCCCTCCTAAGCATAACCAGCCTCGGGCTCTTCGAGCCGGTCCTGGTTCTAAAAATCCGGGGGGAAAACGGACATGGGATCCCCCGTATTTTTAAAACCAGCACCGGGCTCTGCACCTGGTGCTGGTGCAAAAAATACGGGGGACAAAAAGCGTAGGGGTCCCCCGTATTTTTTACACCAGAATCGGGCTCCACTAGCTGGGTAGATAATGCCACAGCCGGGGGTCACTTTTATACAGCGCCCTGCGGCCGTGGTATTAAATACGCAACTAGTCACCCCTGGCCGGGGTACCCTGGAGGAGTGGGGACCCCTTCAATCAAGGGGTCCCCCCCCTCCAGACACCCAAGGGCCAGGGGTGAAGCCCGAGGCTGTCCCCCCCATCCAAGGGCTGCGGATGGGGGGCTGATAGCCTTTGGAAAAATGAAAGAATATTGTTTTTTCCAGTAGTACTACAAGTCCCAGCAAGCCTCCCCCGCAAGCTGGTACTTGGAGAACCACAAGTACCAGCATGCGGGAGAAAAACGGGCCCGCTGGTACCTGTAGTTCTACTGGAAAAAAAATACCCAAATAAAAACAGGACACAGACACCGTGAAAGTAAAAGTTTATTTCATACATGCCGACACACACATACTTACCTATGTTGACCCACCGACTGCCACGTCTCCAATGTCGCCGACGATCCGGGGGTACCTGTGAATAAAATTATACTCACCTGATCCAGTGTCCTGTGGTCTTTTATTATAATCCACGTACTTGGCAAAAAAAAAACAACGAACACCCGGACCAGGCGGACTGAAAGGGGTCCCATGTTTACACATGGGACCCCTTTCCCCGAATGCAGAGACCCCCCCGTGACTCCTGTCACAGAAAGGTCCCTTCAGCCAATCAGGTAGCGCCACTTCGTGGCACTCACCTGATTGGCTCTGCGCGTCTAAGCTCAGACGCGTATTGCACCGCCCCCTCCATTACTTACAATGGTGGGAACTTTGCGGTCAGCGGTGAGGTCACCCGCGGTCAGCGGCTGACCGCGGGTAACCCCACCGCTGACCGCAAAGTTCCCACCATTGAAACTAATGGAGGGAGCTGTGCGATGCGCTGTCTGCCAGCTCAGACGCGCATACAGCCAATCAGGAGAGTGCCACGAAGTGGCGCTTCCTGATTGGCTGAAGGGACCTTTCTGTGACAGGAGTCACGGGGGGTCTCTGCATTCGGGGAAAGGGGTCCCATGTGTAAACATGGGACCCCTTTCAGTCCGCCTGGTCCGGGTGTTTTTTTTTTTTTTTTGCCAAGTACGTGGATTATAATAAAAGACCACAGGACACTGGATCAGGTGAGTATAATTTTATTTTCAGGTACACCGTGGATTCTACTTGGACAAGTGGACAGAGGTCGGCGTGTGAACATAGGTAAGTATGTGTGTGTCGACATGTGTGAAATAAAGTTTTACTCTCACGGTGTGCGTGTCCTGTTTTTATTTGGGTATTTTTTTCCCAGTAGAACTACAGGTACCAGCGGGCCCGTTTTTCTCCCGCATGCTGGTACTTGTGGTTCTCCAAGTACCAGCTTGCGGGGGAGGCTTGCTGGGACTTGTAGTACTACTGGAAAAAACAATATTCTTTCATTTTTCCAAAGGCTATCAGCCCCCCATCCGCAGCCCTTGGATGGGGGGGGGGGGGGGGACAGCCTCGGGCTTCACCCCTGGCCCTTGGGTGGCTGGAGGGGGGGGGGACCCCTTGATTGAAGGGGTCCCCACTCCTCCAGGGTGCCCCGGCCAGGGGTGACTAGTTGCGTATTTAATGCAACGGCCGCAGGGCGCTGTATAAAAGTGACCCCCGGCTGTGGCATTATCTACCCAGCTAGTGGAGCCCGATGCTGGTGTAAAAAATACAGGGGACCCCTACGCTTTTTGTCCCCTGTATTTTTTGCACCAGCACCAGGCGCAGAGCCCGGTGCTGGTTTTAAAAATACGGGGGATCCCATGTCAGTTTTCCCCCGGATTTTTAGAACCAGGACCGGCTCGAAGAGCCCGAGGCTGGTTATGCTTAGGAGGGGGGACCCCACGCATTTTTCCCCCCAGATTTTTACCATTCCATTAAAAAAAAAAAATAATAATAATAATAATAATATTTTTAAAAATATATAAATAATACTTGTGCCTCCAAAATAGACAAACCAAGTACCTAATCCCTTCTAATATAAATAGATATGCTATTACCAATTAAAAAAACACAAAAAAACATGTTTTTAATTTTTTAAATTAGATTCCGCCAGCAAAGTGTGGTGGATTGAAAATGACGAATTTACTGTCTAAAAGCACTGTTGTCGAATTTACAATCTTCAATTGAATATACTTTTGTCGAATTGCCGCATTTGTACCATTGCAGAAATGTCGAATTTGACAAATGTCGAATTTCAAAAAGTCGAATTTGGAAAGTCCGTTTTTTTGGCGAAAAGTACTGAATTGCATTGTCAAATTTTTTTTATTGGCGAAAATGTCCCGTTTTTCGACATTTTCGGGAATTCGACCGCAATTGCATATACCCCATAGTTGTCTGTCAACATTAACGTTTCCATCCTCTTACAGAGCGTTGTCAAGACCAACTACATCAGGCTTCTATTGTCCAAAACCAAAAGTGCACTGTTGTCATAGGATCTGCTGGATGGGTGGTAATAACAGTTTTACATTTCATTCTATATTGAGAGGAAAGTGCTCCTGCTATTTCTTTTTTGTCACATATCCCTATTGAAGAGTGCTATGGCTTTTTAGGTTGCACCCTGGTTTCAGAGTGTGAAGCTTTTCTACAAAAGAAAGATATAAGTTAAATATTATACAGCCCACCAAGAACCTTTGCAACCTGGTAGACAACTATGCAATAGAGAAAACCTATCCTTGTGTATCAATGTCTATTTCCCAATAGATTGTAAGCTTGCGAGCAGGGCCCTCCTACCTCTATGATATGTTTATTACCCAGTTATGTTTTATCATTGTTGTTTCCAATTGTAAAGCACAACGGAATATGCTGCACTATAAAAGAAACTTAATAAATAATCAATGTCATCACCCTTTCAATGAGCTTAATACATATGGAGGATCTTAAATTAACACTGGGGCATTTTACAAATGGATCACATTCTAAATAAGGTTTTATTGATAAGATGCTGCTGCTGTGAGAGGGAGAGGACAGAGGAGGAGTTGCTGACTTGCTCCAGATCCAGGGTCGGCCCAGTCAGTGAGTCTGCAGTGCACTCTGCTGTAGTTTGTAAGATCCTGATACCATATTTTGGATTAAGGAAAAGTGAAGCGAGAGGCGTTGAGACGGGCCATATTCTGATTTTGAAATTGGACTGAGTCCATTAAACAGGGGACTGTTACGTTTTAATACAAGCCACAATCTGGTATGCAATTCCATTATCTGCGTGTATTTAGCACATCCTGTATAGACATACTACACCATAGGCACTTGTTGTTCTCTTCTTGTTACAAAATTCCTTGGCCACTGTTACCTAGTGGCATTTTGAAGAACTGAGCTGCCACCCAAAGAAGGGGAACGGTGTTAATTTGGGACCATTGGGTCCATTGCTGGTGGTACCCTGAGGATCACATATCAGGGCTTAAGAAGTGAGATATATAACTCACTTTAGACTATTGTGATTTTATTTGGACCATACGCTGTGGTACGGGACTATCAAGTAGGGATAAGCGCACTGATGTACAAATTGTTCTGGACCATTTTTTGTTAAGAGTTAGGATTTTCAAAAAGGTTAGAAATTATAGCTCTAAGCATGCTGAAACAGGTGTCTATAAGTCAAAAGGAACTATGGGGAAAATGAATGTAAAGGTTTTTAGAAGTGTAACCACTACAATACTGTATATGTAAATCTAGGCACTACTAAATGGGTTACCTACATTTTAGAATGCGCCTGCAAACTTAAGTATATTGGGTGGACCAATCACCCTCTAAAATTAAGAATTCAGGAGCACATTAGAAGTATTAAAAATAATAAGATTTTAAACCTACCGGTAAATCTTTTTCTCCTAGTCCGTAGAGGATGCTGGGGACTCTGTAAGGACCATGGGGTATAGACGGCCTCCGCAGGAGACATGGGCACTTTAAGACCTTTAATGGGCGTGAACTGGCTCCTCCCTCTATGCCCCTCCTCCAGACTCCAGTTATAGGAACTGTGCCCAGAGGAGACGGACATTTCGTGGAAAAAGATTTTGCTAATCAAGGGTGAGACACATACCAGCTCACACCACAAACACACCGTACAACATGGTATATAAGTAAACCAGTTAACAGTATGAAACAATCACAGAAAACAGCAATAGCCTGATTTCAACAGTAACACAACCTGTGTGTAATCTTATCAATAACTATGTACAATTATTACAGATTTCAGTCCGCACTGGGACGGGCGCCCAGCATCCTCTACGGACTAGGAGAAAAAGATTTACCGGTAGGTTTAAAATCTTATTTTCTCTTACGTCCTAGAGGATGCTGGGGTTTATACCAAAGCTCCAGACCGGGCGGGAGAGTGCGGATGACTCTGCAGCACCGATTGAGCAAACATGAGGTCCTCATCAGCCAGGGTATCAAACTTGTAGAATTTTGCAAAAAAGTGTTTGAACCCGACCAAGTAGCCGCTCGGCAAAGCTGTAACACCGAGACACCACGGGCAGCCGCCCAAGAAGAACCCACCTTCCTATTGGAATGGGCCTTTACCGATTTTGGTAACGGCAATCCAGCCGTAAAATGAGATTCTGGTTTTAGACATATATAAGTGTTACATTGAATTTTATATTTAATAAATATTTTTACCAAATCTTTAATCTGGACAGCGCTTTCAACTTTTTTTTTTTTACAGCCGTAGAATGATCCTGCTGAATCGTGTTACAGATCCAGCGTGCAATAGTCTGCTTGGAAGCAGGCGCGCCCATCTTGTTGGCCGCATACAGGACAAACAGTGCCTCTGTTTTCCTAATACGAGCCGTTCTGGCTACATAGTTTTTAAAGCCCTGACCACATCAAGGGACTTGGAATCCTCCAAGACATCCGTAGCCACCGGCACCACAATAGATTGGTTCATGTGAAACGACAAAACCACCTTGGGTAGAAATTGAGGACGAGTTCTCAATTCCGCTCTATCTACATGAAAAATCAGATAGGGGCTCTTGTGAGACAAAGCCGCCAATTCTGACACCCGCCTTGCCGAAGCCAAGGCCAATAACATGACCACTTTCCAAGTGAGAAATTTCAAGTCAACAGTCTGAAGAGGTTGAAACCAATGTGATTTAAGGAACTGTAACACCAAGTTAAGGTCCCACGGTGCCACTGGGGGCACAAAAGGAGGTTGGATGTGTAGTACTCCCTTCACAAAAGTCTGCACTTCTGGAAGAGAAGCCAATTCCTTATGAATGAATATTGATAAGGCCGAAACCTGCACCTTAATGGAGCCTAACTTCAGGCCCATATCCACTCCTGTCTGTAGAAAATGGAGAAAACGACCCAGCTGGAAATCTTTCGGAGGAGCATTCTTGGATTCACACCGAGACACATACTTCCTCCAGATACGGTGATAGTGCTTCGCCGTTACCTCCTTCCTAGCTTTAAGTAGAGTAGGGATGACTTCCCCTGGAATACCTTTCCTAACTAGGATCTGGTGTTCAACCGCCATGCCGTCAAACGTAATCGCGGCAAGTCCTGGAACACACACGGCCCCTGTTGTAACAGGTCCTCTCTGAGAGGAAGAGGCCAAGGATCTTCCGTGAGCATTTCCTGAAGATCTGGATACCAGGCCCTTCGAGGCCAATCTGGAACAATGAGTATCGTCTGAACTTTTGTTCTTCTTATGATTCTCAATATTTTTGAGATTAGTGGAAGCGGAGGGAACACATACACCGCCTGATACACCCATGGTGTTACCAGCGCGTCCACCGCTATCACCTGAGGGTCCCCTGACCTTGAACAATACGTCCGAAGCTTCTTGTTGAGGCGTGATACCATCATGTCTATTTGAGGGAGTCCCCAGCAACTTGTCACTTATGCAAAGACCTCTTGATGAAGTCCCCACTCTCCTGTATGGAGATCGTGTCTGCTGAGGAAGTCTGCTTCCCAGTTGTCCATTCCCGGAATGAATACTGCTGACAGGGCGCTCACGTGATTTTCCGCCCAGCGAAGAATCCTGGTGACCTCTGCCATTGCTGCTCTGCTCCTTGTTCCGCCTTGTCGGTTTACACGCGCCACGGCTGTGACGTTGTCTGACTGGATCAGAACCGGTAGGTTGCGAAGAAGGTGCTCCGCCTGTCTCAGGCCGTTGTATATGGCCCTTAATTCTAGCACATGTATGTGCAGACAAGCCTCCTGGCTTGACCATATTCCCTGAAAGTTTATTCCCTGTGTGACCGCTCCCCATCCTCTGAGTCTCGCGTCCGTGGTCACGAGAACCCAATCCTGAATTCCGAACCTGCGACCCTCTAGAAAGTGAGCCCCTGGAGCCACCACAGGAGAGAGATCCTGGCCCTGGGGGACAGGCATATCAAACGATGCATTTGGAGATGGGACCCTGACCACTTGTTCAGTAGGTCCCACTGAAAAGCTCTTGCATGAAACCTGCCAAACGGAATGGCCTCGTAGGCCACCACCATCTTTCCCAACACTCGAGTGCATTGATGAATCGATACTCTTTTTGGTTTTAGCAGGGTCTTGACCATGTTCCGGATTTCCTGAGCTTTTTCCACTGGAAGAAAAACCCTCTGTCTTTCTGTATCCAGAATCATGCCCAAGAACGACAGCCGAGTTGTTGGAACCAACTGCGACTTTTGCAAATTTAGAAGCCAGCCGTGTTGTCGTAGCACCTTCAGAGAGAGCTCCATATTTTTCAGTAATTGTTCCTTTGATCTCGCTTTTATCAGGAGATCGTCCAAGTACGGGATAATTGTGACACCCTGCCTGCGCAGGAGATCCATCATTTCTGCCATTACATTGGTGAAAATTTTCGGGGCCGTGGAAAGCCCAAACGGCAACGTCAGAAATTAGTAATGACAATCCTGCAGAGCGAATCTCAAAAATGCCTGATGAGGAGAGTATATGGGGACATGAAGGTATGCATCCTTTATGTCCAGTGAGACCATAAACTCCACCCCATCCAGACTGGAGATCACCACTCGGAGAGATTCCATCTTGAATTTGAATCTCCTCAAATACAGGTTTAGGGATTTTAGGTTTCGAATCGGTCTGACCGAGCCGTCTGGCCTCGGGACCACGAAGAGAGTTGAATAAAACCCCTTCCCCTGTTGTAACCGGGGAACCATGATAATCACTTGCTGTTGACACAGCTTTTGTATTGCAGCTGCAACTATTGTTCTCCTTGGGAGAGAAGCTGGTAAGGCCGATTTGAAAAATCGGTGTGGAGGCACGTCTTCGAACTCCAGTTTGTACCCTTGGGTCACAATTCCTAGCACCCAAGGATCCAGGTCCGACTGAACCCAGACCTGGCCGAAGAGCCGAAGACGTGCCCCCACCGGTGTGGACTCCCGCAGGGAGCCCCAGCGTCATGCGGTGGATTTGGCAGAAGCCGGAGAGGACTTTTGCTCCTGGGAACTAGCCGTAGCTGGTGTTCTTTTCCCTCTTCCTCTACCTCTGTCGAGGAAAGACGAACCACGCCCCTTTCTGAATTTATGAGACCGAAAGGACTGCATCTGGTACTGAGGCGTTTTCTTTTGCTGTGGGGGAACAAAAGGCAAAAAAGACTTACCCGCGGTAGCTGTGGAAACCAGGTCCGCTAGGCCATCCCCAAACAACACTTCACCCTTGTAAGGCAGAGCCTCCATAAGTCTCTTGGAGTCAGCATCAGCAGTCCATTGACAGGTCCACAGCGACCTCCTAGCTGAAATTGCCATTGCATTGGCCCTTGCTCCCAAGAGGCCAATATCCCTCGCAGCCTCACTTAGGTATAACGCTGCGTCTTTTATGTGACCCAAAGTTAACAGAACAGTATCCCTGTCGAGGGTGTCCATGTCAGATGACAAGTTATCTGCCCAAGCTGCCATAGCGCTACTCACCCATGCCGACGCAACTGCCGGTCAGAGGAGGGCTCCCGTAGTCGCATAAATTGATTTTAAAGTGGTTTCCTGCTTGCGGTCCGCAGGATCCTTTAGTGTCGCCGTGTCCGGGGACGGTAGGGCCACTTTTTGGGATAACCGCGTCAAGGCTTTATCCACCGAGGGAGAGGATTCCCACCGTAACCTGTCCTGTGCGGGGAAAGGATACGCCATAATAATTCTCTTGGGAACCTGCAGCCTCTTGTCTGGAGTTTCCCAAGCCTTTTCATATAGAGCGTTCAGTTCATGAGATGGGGGAAACGTTACCTCACGTTTCTTCTCTTTAAACATACAGACCCTTGTGTCAGGGACAGAAGGGTCCTCTGTGATATGTAATACATCCTTTATTGCTACAATCATGTACTGCATACTCTTGGCCACCAGTGGGTGTAATCTCGCCTCATCATAGTCGACACTGGAGTCGGAATGCATGTCGGTATCAGTGTCTGCTATCTGGGTAAAGGGACGCTTCTGTGACCCTGATGGGTTCTGAGACACAGCAATATCCATGGATTGACTCCATGCTTGGTTCTGAGAGTCAGCTTTGTCCACTCTTTTATGCAAAAAGCCACACTTGCATTCAAAACATTCCACATGTCTACCCAATCAACAGGCGGTGGTGCCGACGCAGTCACTATCACCATTTGATCCTCTTCCTCCCTCGAACAGCCTTCCGCCTCAGACATGTCGACACACACGTACTGACACCCCCACACACACTGAATTATAGGGGACAGACCCACAAGGAGGTCCTTTGGAGAGACAGAGAGGAAGTTTGCCAGCTCACACCCAACGCCGCCACAGTCTGAAATATAACAATACCCCAGACCTGTATAGCGCGTTTAATATATATCCAGGAAAGTGGGTCTGCTTCTCTCCCCTCAGTCCCACGAAGCAGGGAGTCTGTTGCCAGCAGTGCTCCCTGAACATAACAAAACCTAACAGTGTCTATTTTCAAGAGAAACTCGGTAGAGCTCCCCTAGTATGTGACCAGTCTCCTCTGGGCACAGGAACTAACTGATACCCCACAGAAAAGAGGCCTCCCAGAAGAAGAGGAACCAGGGGCGGACTTAGGAAGAATAAACAAAAGACGATACCTTTAACTAAAGATCCTGTTGAACAAGGCATTTTCAACCTATCAAGCCACGTTTTAAACAATTCTGAAATTTCCTTACTAAGCAAGGGCCTGAAGTTCGCTCCCATGAAACAAATGAATAAATTCGATACATTTATCGATCTAAATACATTTTCAAGGTTCCTAACCCTGAAGAGACATTTTGCTAAAAAAGACCATAATCTTGAACAACCAGAGGACTCAAAATCAGGTCTTAAGCGAAAATCAAAGTTCTACCCACTTGAGTCAAAAGGAAATTATATCAATGTGTTCCAAGAACTAGTGCGAAAGGATATTTGTGAGATTGAATTAAAACCACAAAGTAAATCGAACCTCAAGAACAAAGAAAAAGAGGCACTCAAGAAACTCCAGGAAAACAACAATGTTATCATAAAACAAGCAGATAAGGGAGGAGGCATTGTCCTCCTGGATAGAGAAGCATACGAGACAGAAACCTATCGCCTTCTGAATGATGAATCATCATACAAGAAAGTTCCACAAGATCCAACAAACCCCTTCATAGATGAATTAAGAACAATCCTTCTACACTACTTCCACAAGAATATTCTGGATAAAAACGAGTTCCAATATCTGATGATGACGACACCAGTAATTCCTACATTCTATTATCTTCCCAAGATACATAAGACCCTTAACAGACCACCAGGAAGACCTATCATATCAGGGATTGATTCACTAACAAGCCACCTATCAGAATATATTGACATCTTTTTACAGAAATATGTGACCACTCTACCATCGTTCCTGAAGGATACCAGCAGCATAATTAACATTCTTGCTAATATTGAATGGAAAGAATCATACATGTGGATCACTATAGACGTACAAAGTCTTTATACATGCATTATCCACGAGAAGGGAATTGAAGCCTGCAGAAGATTTATTGACAGGGACCAGGAAATGCCAACCCTACATAAAAATGCCATCTGCGACTTTATGAGATTCATACTCAGTCACAATTATTTTATATTCCAACGCACATTTTATATGCAAATCTGCGGGACAGCTATGGGCACGACATTTGCGCCCAGTTTTGCTAATCTGCTGATGGGCTCATGGGAAGAGGACTGCATCTACAACAACAATCCATACGTAAAACATCTGATTGTCTACAAACGGTATATCAATGATATCCTGATCATATGGGAAGGAGGAGAACAGCTGTTTAGAGAATTCTTCACAACACTTGGAACCAATTCTTACAACCTAAAGTTTACACACGAAATGAATAAAGTTAAAGTGAACTTTCTGGACCTTACACTTTCAAGCACTGAATCCCGAGTCACAACCAGTAACCACATTAAAACGGTAGATACCAATAGCTACCTTCACTTTAAAAGTTGCCATGCTAAAACCTGGAAAACAAACATCCCTTATTCCCAGTTTTACCGAATCAAACGCAACTGTAGCAACGAACAAGATTGTGAAAATCAGCTCAATACTTATGCCGACAGATTTAAAGAAAGAGAATACCCTCAACATGTCATTGAAAAGGCACTAGTGAAAACTGAAAATACAAAAAGACAAGAACTCTTCACCAAAAAAAACACAGAAAGAGTCAGATACATTTATCCCATTTATTACCACCTATAGCAATCAAGAGTCCATCATCAGAAAAACTATCAATAAACATTGGGACATTCTACGGTTAGACCCAATACTTAGAGAAATCCTCCCTTCCAAACCAGATATTGTCTTCAGGAAAACAAACAATCTAAAGGACATACTAGCACCAAGCCACCTGCCTAGTAAAAATATAACCACTGCTATAAAATGCAAAGGATGCTTCAAATGCGGAAATTGCAACATTTGCAAATTCCTCCACCCAAACAGAAAGAAATTCTGTAACTACAACAACACAAAGGAATACTTTATCAAGGATTTTTTAAATTGCAATTCCTCAATGGTAATATATATATATTGGAATGCACCTGCGGGTTCAAATATGTTGGAAAAACCAAGAGGATTCTCAAATTACGTATCCAAGAACATATCCGCAATATTAAAAATAAAGTTGAGAACCACACAGTATCTAAACACTTTTTGGAAAAACATATCTAATCCGGAAGAAATATCCTTTAAGGCAATAGAACTAGTAAAATTAGGAGAACGAGGAGGTGACATCCTTAACAAGCTATCAAAACGAGAAATGTTTTGGATTTATGAACTAAAAACTCTCTCACCCTTAGGGCTCAATGAAGCCTTCGAAATTGCTCCCTTTCTTTGAAGTATTACCATATCACATTCTTTCACTAGTACATTTTCCCTTAAAACCTGTTTCTCCCTATCCCGTTCCCTTTTTTTCTGTACACTATATATCTTTATGGTTATATATACCACCAATATATATATTTAAAATTTCAAAATCTGGCACTACCAAATTTGCCAATGCGTATATATATATTTTTTTTTCAGCACAAAATGATCCAGCTGTCCTCAAACCAAGAAAACAGCCTCCTAAAGTGAATGTTTTATAAAAGACTATGGATATATCCGCATTAAATGGATTGGATCGATGTTTTGTTCTCAACCTGACCATCTTCCTTTGACGAATGGACATAACAGTACTTGTCAGCACATATATGACTAGTACTTTCACTTTCTTGTAAACTAGGCACCTCTTGCGTTCCACTGCAGCCCTCTCAAATATGGCGGTGCGTTTCACCGCGGATCACATATTATAAATCAATCACGATATCACTTTCTACAAATCACTATATCACTACACCCCACTTGACCACTCGTATCTATAAACTTATAGCTATTTAAACCATCCTAATGCACTATTATTCCACAACTTTTATCGCTTTAGCACTTCCTTGTTTACTAGGGAAGTGACGTTTTCAATATGGCGGTGCGTTTCACCGCTATCCGCATATTATTCATTTGTTTCCACCCTTGGTTACATAGTTTTAAACCCCTCTGTCGCTATAACACAATTCACTAGACATTATATTTGTCTATTTTCCCTTAACCGCCGCAGGCAACTCTCCTTACGGCGGCCGGGACTTCTTTCAAAATGGCGGTGCGTTCCACCGCGGCCATTTACGGCGGTGCGTTCCAAATGCGTTCCACCGCCGTCTTCACACGCGGTGAAGTTCTTGTAGCTTGCTCTACACACATTTCAATCTCTTTCACCTGATAGCTGGGTACATATTCACTCTAGATCTCGGTATAAATTTTATCACTGGATGAATTACTCTCTTAAAGTTTATCCCTCAATAACTCAGGAGTACAGGAAGTGAGGTCATAATTAATGGACATTGGAAATCACCCCTCTCCGGTATAAATAGGACCTCCAGACTCACTGTTGTTATCCCCCTTGATGAAGTCCAGACACTGACGGACGAAACTCGTTGGAAAGCTTTGCAGATATCCAATTTATGGACAGATAAGCTTTATATGTTTTTATTTCTTGTACGTGTGTTATTCAGCCATTCTTATGTCATTGTATTAAATTTATGTTTTTAAATTTTACACTGATGTGGCTAAGAATTATTTACTAGTGGGAACTTGCCAAATCCCTAATGATGCCACTCTGACTCAGACAGTGTTATGCGATATGTTTTATTAATGGTACACACTATGTTTTGCTTTTTTTTCATTTCCATGTATTGAATCCAAATGAAGGCTGACAGATCATTGCATATCTAAATCAGATAAGTGATCAAGCTAAACTTACCATCCCACATATCTGCTTTCACCTTTTTAAATAATGTAAAACACATTTTGGCGCTTGTGTTCTCTTCTTCCTATATTCACTGTATGTGTCTAACAAACACATTTTTCTGCTTCACAAGCTGCCACTCAAAGAAAAATTGAGGAGTGTTATGTGCCAACTCTAGGTGTTTATATGTAATTTTTTAAACTTAGTACCACAAACAGTACCTAAGCGCCGTCTCCTTCGCTTCTCTCTCTCTCTCTCTCAGATATATATATATATATATATATATCTATCTCATCAGCACCAAACATTGTGCCCCCCCCCTCGTTTTGCACCCTGTTACTTGCAGGTATCAGGGCAGGGTCCGGGAGCAGCGTCTCTGCAGCCAAGCTGTGGAGAAAAAATGACGCTGGTTAGAGCTGAGGGATGAAGCCCCGCCCCCTCGACGGCGGGCTTCGTTCCCGCTAATATTTATACTGGCGGGGGTTTTAAATACCCTGTAATGCAGTATATATAGCTTGCCAGTCGTTTTTATGAGGTAATATTTGCTGCTCAGGGTGCCCCCCCTGCGCCCTGCACCCTTGCAGTGCCTCGTGTGTGTGCGGGTGCTCAGGCACGCAGCGCGACCGCTGCACGGTACCTTCCGAGGCTCTGATGTTTTCAGCCGCCTGTGAAGTCTTCTTTCTTCCTATATTCACCCGGCTTCTATCTTCCGGCTCTGTGAGGAGGACGGCGGCGCGGCTCCGGGAACAAACAGCTAGACGACACCAGTGTTCAGACCCTCTGGAGCTAATGGTGTCCAGTAGCCTAAGAAGCAGTGCCCATCAGTCCAGGAAAGTGGGTCTGCTTCTCTCCCCTCAGTCCCACGAAGCAGGGAGTCTGTTGCCAGCAGTGCTCCCTGAACATAAAAAAACCTAACAGTCTATTTTCTAGATAAACTCGGTAGAGCTCCCCTAGTATGTGACCAGTCTCCTCTGGGCACAGGAACTAACTAACTGGAGTCCGGAGGAGGGGCATAGAGGGAGGAGCCAGTTCACGCCCATTAAAGGTCTTAAAGTGCCCATGTCTCCTGCGGGGCCCGTCTATACCCCATGGTCCTTACGGAGTCCCCAGCATCCTCTAGGACGTAAGAGAAAAAATAGATATCCACAACATGTACACTTGAAAGGGAAGGAGATTTAGATAATAGGATTTATGTTCTTACCTGGGTAAATCCTTTCTTCGAGTTCATAGGGGGCACAAAGAGATATACTGGGTATAGGCTGGTCAGGACTAGTCCTAGCACCAAAGAGTTACAGAATTCTTTACAGCAGCACTCAGTCACCTTCCCCCTATACCCGCCCCCCAGCCAACACCTGTCGGTTTAGTTAACAAGTCCCTGGCAAGAGCGAGGAAGGTAGAAAGGAGGAGGACAACCACACACACACACACATAAGAGGATGGTCACACACCCACTAATATAGGAACAAGCCCCGGTAGTCAATGCATCAGGGAGGGTGCCCTGTGTCCCTTATGGACTCGAAGGATTTAACCAGGTAAATCTTATTTTCTTCTTTGTCCACTAAAGTGATAAGCTGGGTGTCCTAAAGCTGTCCCTTCACTTGTTAGGATGCTCCCGGACTGCGCCAAGAACACTACACACATAGGCATTGTCCTCAGCAACGCAAACATGTCAAAGGCATGAAATATAATAAGCAGAAATCCACATGGCCGCCTTGCATGCCTAGCTGCCCAAGACGCCCCAACTGACTGTGTTGAATGGTCTGCTGCTGAATAGGCATGCCGGATTGCCAAACAAAACCATCTAGGCAAGGACTGCTTTGTAGCTGGCCAGCCCCATTTGTGAGTCGTATAAAACGAACAAGGAATCTGATCTGCGGACGTCCTTGGTCCGTTCCACATATATGTGGAGAGCCCGCACCACATCAAGCGAAGTGTCTAAAAAAGACGGAACTACAATCTCGATTGATGTGAAATTTTGAACCACTCTGGGTAAGTGGTTCAAGTGAGTCTGAAGGACTGCTGCGAGCCCAAAGGACTGCCCTATCCGAGAGGCACACAAGAAAGTGGGAGCGCCAAGATGAGGCGCTGCTATTACACACCCTTCGGGTTGACGAAATTGGCAAAAGAAAAAGGGTCTTCCACGTAAGCCATTGTAGCTCCACTTTGTAGAGCGGCTCAACGAGAGCCGTCTGAAGGGCCCGAAGTAACAGAGATAAGTCCCATGGAGCAACCGGAGGGACAAATGGAAACTGAACATGTAGCATTCCATGCAAAAGGTCATAATGTTGAGCAACTGAGCCAAATGACGCTGGAAAAGAACGGAAAGGGCAGAGACTTGGACTTCAAGTGAGGAAAGACCCAGATCAAGACCTGACTGGAGAAAAGAAAGAAGTCATGAAAGACGGAAAGACTGTGGATTAAACCTCCTTGCTGAGCACCAGGCAAAGAGTTCTCCAGACACAGTGAAAACCCCCGGCCGAAGACTGTTTTCTAGCTCAGAGCATGGTAGATGACCATCCTAGAAAACCCTTTTTCCCTTAGGACATATGTCTCTAGAGCCACCCCGTCAGAGCAAGCCTGTCAAGATCAGGATGAAGGCAAGGACCCTTGGACAGTAGATCCAGCCACTGAGGTAGACACAGTGGTGGAGGAAAGGCATACACTAGTTGAAGCTCCCACAGAACAGTCAGGGTGTCCACCATGAATGCTGCGGGATCCCTTGTGCGAGCACAGTATCTCTGCACCGGGTGACTGTGGCGAGATGCCATCATGTCAACGTCCGGTAGTCCCCAGCAATGAACCAGCAGCTGAAACACTTCCGGATGCATGACCCACTCGCCGGAATGCACGTCCTGCCGACTTAGGAAGTCTGCTTCCCAACTGAGGACTGCCGACAGGAGGCAGATGACGTTCCGCCCAATGGAAGGTGTGTTTTACTTCAGTCATGGCACCTCGACTGCGAGTGCCTCCCTGACGGTTTATGTAGAGGGAGAGGTTGAGCTGAGCGAAGCGCTCTGCATATCGCCCTGAGCTCCAAGTCATTCATTGGGAGCTTGCTCTCCTGCACCGTCCAGAGTCAATGGGATATGTGATGTTCTTAGACTCTCCCCCCACCCCCCCCCTCGAGGCTGGTATCCGTGGTAAGCAATATACAATCCTGTATCCAAAAAGGGCGACCTTGGTTCAGATTGGAGTGGAGGAGCTACCATTCCAGGAAGTACCAAATTTCCTGGGAGAGGACAATGGTCCGCACGTTGAGGTGTAGTTGGGACCCGTTTTACTAGGCCAGCACCTCCAATTGAAGAGGACGCAAGTGAAACGGAGCATACTCCACCATATCGAATGTGGCCACCATGGAACCTAGGAACCGCATGCAGACATGTATGGATACTCTGAGGTGATGGAGCAAAACCTGAATTTTGGGCTGCGGGATTAGAATCTTGTCCTGGGGAAGATTCGCTGATGCCAAGAATCTAGTAGTGCTCTGCATAGTAACATTTCCTGTGAAGGCGCTAAAGACTATTTGCGCCAATTTACCTTCCAGGCATGCGACTGAAGATCTACAGTCACTTGAATATGGTTTGTTAAGATGTCCTGGGACTGGGCCATGATGAGGGGGTTGTCCAAGTAAGGTAATATCCAGACACCCCTGCGATGCAGGTACGCTGCCATGACGTCATTATTTTGGTAAATACCTGAGGTGAAGTTAGTAACACCGGAAACTGATAATGATCCTGTCAAATAGCAAATCTGCAGAACCGTTGTTGGCGGTCATGAATGGGAACATGCAAATACGCACCCTGAATATCCAAGTAAGCATCTTATCCTGTCCTGAAGCTTCAGGACCTTCTCTCGGGACAAGAACAACCGCAACCGTTGGTTGTGTGTGTCCACCAATGCCCCCAGGTGCACCATGCTCTGAGCAGGGACCAGGAATGATTTCTTCCAGTCGATGAGCCACCCGTGCAGGAATCGCAGGAATCGGACCGTCAGTTCCAGATGACGGAGGAAAACCTCTGGGGAGTTCGCCAGGATCAACAAGTCGTCCAGATACGGCAGGATCCTGACACCCTGACGGCGGAGCAGAGCCATCATAACCGCCATGACCTTGGTTAAGATTTGCGGAGCCGTGGTCAGTCCAAAAGGCAAGGCCTGGAATTGATCATGTAGGTTGCCAATAGCAAACCGCAGGTATTGCTGATGTGATATGGCAATAGGTATATGTAGGTACGCACCCTGTATGTCCAGGAAAACCATATAGTATATGGGCTCCAAGGCCAGAACAATAGAGCGAAGAGTTTCCATACGGAACTTGGAAACCTTCACAAACTTGTTCAGAGACTTGAGGTTGAGAATGGGCCGGGAGGAACCATTTGGTTTCTGAACTAGGAACAGCGTTGAATAGTACCCCCCTTGCCTCTCTGAGCCAGAGGCACCAGCACTACCACTCCTGTGTCCAGGAAGGATTGTATCACCAAATGGAGAGTTTTTGCTTTTACCGGATCCGAAGGGATATTTGTCAAGCAAAACCGGCGAGGGGTACACTTCCTGAAAGAGATGACGTATCCGTGAGTGACGACTTCCCTTACCCACGCGATCCCAGAGAGCAGCGGCGGGTGTGTGTCTGATGAAGCCGGAGCGCCTCCACTGTAAGTACCCAGCAACCAGGGCACGGGAGAATACAGCGCCGCTGGGGGGAGGTGATGGAGCCGCAGCACGATATGTCAGACTGACAAATAGCACTTCTAAGTGCCTGTGCTGCGGCCCTTAAAGTCTTCTTTCTTCAGAAAAGCTCTTTCCATGGCTGCCTAGCGCAGCCCTCCCTGTTAGCTGCCTGCACAGGAACCAACTTACAAACTGAGCTTCAGTGCCTGGAGGCGGGGATATAGAGGAGGCGGCGCTATGCATCCTGGGAACAGTCAAAGCTTTTAGCCTGTTGGTGCCTCGGATCAAGATCCAACTCTACACTGAGATGTAATTCCCTGTGGAATCACAGTGTACCCCGCTGCAGAAAAACTAGTTAAGTAATAATGAAACAGAAGCAGAAAAAGCAGCAAAACACTAACTTTTTCTCATTGTGTAATTTGTTGTTAAGATTGTGTAACGATGCATTATTACATTAAATGACAATGTTCTGGACACCTGAAAGAACAATTATGCTTTGGGCAGGATGAGTTTTCTAACTTTGCATGCTTTCCGAACCAGGGAGCTGGTATGTAAAGTGCTGCTGCACCACAGAAGGCAGTGAGAATCATCTAGAATGGCACATTACATCCGCTTAGAGGATATTAGATGGGCACTACAGATGGTTTATCAGATTCACAATGCTATTATTTTAGGTGGGGAGCACACTAAATAGAGTGTGTGGCTATCTGAGGGTGTACAACGCCTTTAGGAACTTCTAATAAAAGTATTAGTTGCAAAATGTTTGAAAAATTTTGCAATAGATTAATAAAGTTAGTTTACCAATACAGAGTAAATTATCCCATTTAAATCACCAGTTCTTCTATTTAAAATGCTCACAAAAAATATAACCAACCTGTAGAGTGTCTTAAAGACTAAAGTTAAATCTATAATTAATGATGTGATAATAAATGGTCACCTCTTGTTCTGTAGTAAATTTATACTACTACAGTAGACGCCACAATTAAACAGACAAACTAAAATAAATGCCTAATAAAATAAGCATTAATTATAATAAAAAAGTATGCACAGATTTAAATACCACCACACTACATAAAACACATTTAAATTAAATTGTGCTATAAAGCCCACTGCTGGGCTTTATACAATTTTTCAAATTTGTATAACTTTTTCATACTTTACCAACCACGTGGACTACAATTAGGAACGGTAACCTGAGCCATGAGAGGGACACTGTACACTAATTAGGAGTACAGGTGCTTAAAGATAAATGACACCCCAAAAACCTAAAACACTCATGTCAATCTTATGCGTCGACCATTTTTCGTATAGACCCTTTGCTTGTGTCAAACTTGAGAAAATTGACCTTTTTACTATCAAAGTAATGGTAATAAACCATAGCCAATCTGCGTTATGGAGGACTAAAAGGAAAAAGTGTAATTTTTCCCATAACGTTATCGGAGCAAATGTGCAAGAGAAAGCTGTTTGAGGCACAGTGGGGAAGGGAAGGTGGAGTGGGGAAGGGAAGGGGGAGTGGGGAAGGGAAGGGGGGTCATCTAGTAACTAATATATAGCCCAGTGGTTTCCAATCTTTTTTGAATCACGGCGCCCTAGAATATCAGAATTTTTTTCACGGCACCCCTAGACCAAAAATTTCTTATTGAGAAATTTAGAAAGAAATATTACATTAAGTAGATTGTGTTTATATGTCATCCTTAGGGTCAGTTGTGTGGTGAGGGATAAGATTTGCTTCTGTTTGGCCACATTTTATGATTAGCAGCCACCAGCACTGGTTTTGCCTATTATATTGACCATGAATAATTTGAATTGGTCCTGGACCACCAACCCAGGGCACCCCGGCAAGTGTCCAAGGCACCCCTGGGAGCCACGGCACACAGTTTGGGAACCTCTGATATAGCCCCTTCACTGAAACAATAACCTTCCTCACAGAGGTATATTTGACAACATACTGCCTGCTTCTGTGTCAGGTACCCAGTATGTTATCGGACTGTAGAGATAAACATGGGTCATTATTACAATATACAGTACAAGGGGACGTAACACAATGATTTAATAACAGGATTTTGTGATATGGTTAATAAGAAAGCATAATTTTGTATAAAATAGGAGCAGCAACCTGTTATCTCAAACTAAGTTTAAGAAGGAGGACAGTATTTCTTATGATTACAGTCTGAGGAAACAGAAGAACTGGTGTTTTAAAATAGATTTTGTATTCTATCACAAGTCCAGTTGTGTGCATCTCTCTTGCAAAAGCCATCAATCTGCACTGCAGCCGTTGTTATGAGGTTAGTACGGAACTGATCATGCTAAGCAGCCAAAGCTAGAGCACATGTCAGTGATCTCGTGCATAGAGGTGGAAAGGAAGTACCTGGATGAGGGAGTGGCTGCATGAAAACTGCAGATTTAGAGCAAGGCAGAGAAGCTTCACAGACACAGAATGTAAAGGGAGGGGAATAAAAAACACAAAGAAAGAACATGAATAATGGTGTAAAAGAAAGAAACAAATGAATGATAGACAACAAGAATATAGTACCAAAATCTAAAGTCTATATGATCTGTTAAGAGGTCAAAAAAAATTGACATCACAAGGGGTCATTATATGATATACATCTATCATTTAATACCAAAGAAAATTACAACAGCTGTATTTATTTATTTTTTAATTATTGCTGCGACCAGGCTATAGACATAGACTCCTTGCATTTCAACTATTGCATGTTTTTATTGATTCCATCAAGCACCACATTATTAATTCTGAACACAAACCTCATTCACAGTAGACAAGATTTATCATGACACAAGGTGAAACCTGTAGCAATAATGACAATGTTGGCGCTGCCAGGTGTAAAATCTTTGCTCGTCAATAACTAGGGGGTGAGAAAATAGACATCACACACTCATTCAGAATCCTGCAGAACTATAGCCATGGCTGCCCGGCAGTTTGATTAAATAATGTATAAAATGGTTCTAAAAGCAGCACTGCTTTGTGGTGAACGAAATCCCATACTTACCATATAATTGTGCATCTTGAGAAGCAATAACAATTTTTTTCATGTTGGGTGTCATACTAAGCCCATTAAAATGTATACACACAGCCAAAGTGGATGGAGAACACAGAAACAAACACACATCACTAACCTGGGGAATGCTGAGAAGTGGCAAGGGAGGTCATGGAATTGGATAGGTTAAGGTTAGCAGTAATACTGAGCTGGCTCTGCACAGCTGGAGGGTAAGGTGATGTGGGTGTTAGCAGAGACTCCTCACTGACTTCTTCATCAATTACAGGCAAGTATTTGTCAATCAAGGCATCAAGAAACTTTACAATGAGCTCTGCGTAGTCAGGGATTTGTGTTTGCTGAAGAAACAAGAAAAGGATTACTAGGAAAGTCTGAAATCATCAACATGTTTATCTCAACGGCTTTATATATAATTATTACTCAATTTATCCGGCTGATCATTTACAAATTAATACTTTTTTTTTTTTTTTTTTTATCTCAATCACTGTCACCTATCACACACTCATACAAACTTTACTCAACGATCTGAATTCAAAATGACAGGTGACCACACAAGATGCAACCCTGACAGCAGATTAGGCTGCTCTGTGGTTGGTGTGCATTACTACTGAAAGGCCTTGCTCTCTAGCATATAATCATTATATCTATATAGTATATATAGTAGAAATTACAATACAACATATAATGCAATTAAATTCAGTTAATACAAATATTTGTGAATGTTTTTTCCCCTCTAAAACTGCAGGACAGAAATTAGCTTGTATTATCTATTCTACTACACTTTATACATGATGAGGATTCGAGATGCCAAAACGTATCTCAAAGTGGTTTTTGAATAGATTTATCAAATCAGCTCTAAAGTTCATAAGTCCAGAGCCGGCCATAGGCATAGGCAAACTAGGCAATTGCCTAGGGCATTTGATATGCCTAGGGGCATCAGCAGCTTCAGCTGATTAAAATGATATGTGGCATGCCTATATTCTGTGTGTAGCATTTCATATGCAGATACAGCCACAGTCTCACACAGTATATATGAATGATGCATATCATTTTAATCAGCAGAAGCTGCTTGTGCATCCTAGCCACATAGCAATGCAAATAAGATACATTTTCATTAAAAAAAAGTTGCCCAACATTAGCCTTGAGGCAAGATTTATGAGGACACATCTGTATCCAAGCAGAGGCAGAGGTCACAGTGTTAGTGGCAGTGTGAGTGCTGTGTCCATGTGAGTGGGTTGGTTGTGCAGTAGTGTTCGGAATATGTGTAAGGAGCATTATGTGTGTCATGTAAAAATGCATTAATAATGTGCAACATATGTGTAAGGGGCACTATGTGTGTCATTATGTGTATAAGGGCATTAATAATGTGCGGCATATGTGTAACGGTACTACTGTATGTGTGTCATTATGTGTATAGGGGACTAATAATGTGCAGCAAATGTGTAGGGGGCACTGTGTGTGTCATTATGTGTATAAGGGCATTAATAATGTGCGGCATATGTGTAACAGGGTACTACTGTATGTGTGTCATTATGCGTATAGGGGCACTAATAATGTACGGCATATGTGTAAGAGACATGATGTGTAAAAGGACATTAATAAAGGTTGTCATAATGCATAAGGTGCGTTATGTTTATAAGGACATTAATAATGTGTCTCATATGTGTAAGGGGCATTACTCTGTGGCATTATGTGTATAAGGTGCTCTACTATGTGTTGTTGCATATAGAAAGGGCACTACTGTGTCGTCTAATTTGAATAAAGAGCAATAGGGTGTGGTGTAATGTGAATAAGGAGCAATTCAGTGTGATGTAATGTAAATAAGGGGATCTACTGTGAGGAGTAACGTTTATAAGGTAAAGTGATACTACTGTGGGATGTAATATGAATTATGGACACTATTGCATGATCAAAATGTGAATAAAGTTGCAGTACTGTGTGGCGTAATTGGAATTAGGGTTACTATTGTGTGGCCATGCCCCTTGCCAGCAAAAACACACCCCTTTTTGGGCTGTGTGCCAAATGTGCGAACTGTTCCTATTTAAAATATAGGGGGTACAAACACCAAAATTAGGACTGCTATGGGTGAGGGGTGATGGTGCTGGGAAAGAGGTGCAAGGTCAGAGGCGGAACCAGCGGTGGTGCTAGGGGGCACCAGCCAAAATCTTGCCTAGGGCATCATATTGGTTAGGGCCGGCTCTGCATAAGTCAAATACTTTCTCAAACATGAAGGTAGAAAAACATCTTCTCTTAGTGTGCAAGACCTTCAACATTACTGTACAGAACAAAATAAATCCAGAGCGCCACTGTTACAACTAGTCTTTAGATAAAGCCATGCTTCAGGATTTTGTACTGTTATTTGTCTGAAAGTAGGACTAACTACGGCTCAGGTGTAGTCATTGCTCACGGATACATTTTAAAAGATCCACAGGTGGCGCTAATTACATCACTTGCAATTCTGTGAGGTGACCTGGAAAACATGACCTGTGTGGGAACCCATAGTTTAGTGCAGGGGTGGGGAACCTTTGGCCCTCCAGCTGTTGTTGAACTACACATACCAGCATGCCTTGCTACAGTTTTGCTATGTGGCCATGCTAAAACTGTTGCAGGGCATGCTGGGATGTGTAGTTTAACAACAGCTGGAGGGCCGAAGGTTCCCCATCCCTGGTTTAGTGTAACAATAAAGGTTTCCTCTGTGATGAGAGTATGTGGAGCAGGAGGGAAGATCCAGCGTAGTAGCAGTGGCTCTGACACCATGAATGCCATTTAAAACATCCTCTTGTGCAACTTTGTGGCACTAGTGTCATGGGTAGTATATGCCTGAGATAGACTAATATGTGCTAGATTTAAGCAATGAGAATATATTGAAGCTTAAATGGCTACACTTTACAGAATTGTCATGGTTTTCCAATGTAAATTGCAAACTTAACACAGTAGTACTAACTGTTTGAATTCAAGGCTATAAAATGTATCATTGTAATAATTTAAGCATGAACGGGTAGCAGTTTACCATAAGGTCTACAGTTTTAAATGTGAGCTGGGATTTTGCGCTGAAATAGCAGCAAGCTAACCCACATCAGCAGCCTTAAAGTAGCAATCTTATTGCAGACAAGTCTTTGAGTAAGGCATTCCCAACCTCGTGCCTCAAGGCACACTAATAGTGCAGGTTTTAGTGATATCCAGGCTTCAGCACAGATGGTTAAATCAAAATAACTGAGGTACTAATTAAGTCATTGGTGCTCAAGTATGGCCATCACAAAAAATTGGATTGTTAAGTTAGATACACACTAAGATTAATTTGTCCAATATTTGTGGTTGGAACTAAAATCTGGCAATGTATGGGAGCAAATGAGCATACAAATGGGTAAAAATGGTCATATCAAATCTCTGAACGCCCATTTTTGTATGTTTTTCAATGTTTGGGAGCAAATAGTTCATTATTATTTGCTCCCACACATTCCCAGATTTTCGTTCCAACCAGAAAGATTGGACAGATGATCTTATAGTTTGTATCTAGTTTTGGTGTGCATTGAGGACAGAGATTGGAAATGCTTGCGATAAGCCCTCTAATTGGCCAAAAGGATTGATTTTCAAACTAGTTCAAATTAACAAATCATTTATATTGATAATCATGAAAAACAACTAGATGTTAGTAAAGTGCAAACAAATTACGTGCATTTATGTAGAGACTAATTCATACCTTAGAAAAAGGTCCAGCAAACCTCCACAAACCATTAAATCCAAAACCTACAATAGTAAACACAAAATCATCATCCTGCAAATTAATCGCATTATTGTACTTTATGAAGCTTGCAAGTCTGAACACAGTAATGGTAAAGGTTAAAGTTGAACATTATGGAAGTCGATAGGTAATCAGGTGTCTGTGAAAAGAATATAGTAGGTCGCGTTCAAGTGCTTGGAAAATATTTTGGAACTGTCCAGAATTCAGATGGTATAGGTACATTTCCTAAATATTGCCAGGGATTTATACCCCCTAGCAACTTTTAGTACAGGAAACGGTTAACTTAAAAAACAAACAAACATGCTTTTAGGCACTTAAACTAGAATTACTAGAAATAGATTAAAAGCAAGGGGGGTGTATGTGTGTGTAAATGAAATTTACATTTATATCCCTAAGGAACACAAATGCTCAATTTAGTACATATATTTATAACACAAGTAAATATTGGAATAATGGAAGAACACAAATCGCAGAATCACTTTTGCAGGAATACGAAAAACCGCCACTCAAGGTCTCAAGCCTTCTGGCAGCAACACAGTAATGGATTCTTTTGCCTCTATCATTTTCCTTCACTCTACATGTAGGAAGAACATGAGCACTAATCACAAGTACCACTGCTTTGTACTGCGGTATTTCACCTATTCTTGTGATGGGCATCACGTGTATAAGTACTAAAAAAGTAGATCTAAATGTAGGCAAAAAAGAGTCTTTTTGGTACTTGCCATTAAATCCATTTCTCTGAATCCATCTGGAGCATACTGAGATACCTTGGGGGTGTAGAGAGCGCTGTCCTGGAGTAGGCATTTCTGTAAACTAACATTGTTTGCTGCCGTCTACACCACATCACCAATATGGTGTAGCCTGCAGAAGAGATCCGAGTAAATCACTCAAATGAGTAAACACACTCACAAACAGAGGGATTACCAGAGTAAAACTAGGCGTCGGAATGCACTGTCCCACAGATGGAATTGAAGAAATGGATGTAACGGTAAGTACAAAAAATCCTCTTTTCAGATTCCAGGCCATATAGAATCTGGATCTCAGAAACATCCATACATGGTTACCTACAATGAAGCGCAAAGCATAATGAAAAGGATGCACTAGCCAAGTGCAGAACTTAAGCTTGTAATGCAAATTACAATAAAGTGAGAATCTGCAATGCAGAAAACCCCTCAAAAATAGGATATTTGGTCACTTGAATCCTTTTCTCCTAAGCATGACCTTGGGGATTGCAGGTTGGGGATGGATGGCACCTAATTTAAACTGTAGCTTTAATTATAAGCTCCTCCCCCTTGCAGCTCCATAATTCCAGTATTTCTTTAAAAGACGTGTCCCCTAGCATGCTTAAGAGAAAAGGTTTAATCAGTAAGTGTCCAAAAATCTTATTTCCTCTTGCTAGCAAGACTAGGCAACACTGGACCATGGGACGGTCAACAGCCATACCTGGGGGAGGGAATGCTCATGCTGCCTGACCGTAAGCTGTACGTCCAAAGTAGGCATTACCGGAGGCATAAACCGGAAAACATGTGGAGAGAGGACCAGGTAGCTGCACGATAGACCTGATCCACCGAAGCCCTGACTGAATCCGGCAGATGGACTGTGTTAGCCGGGGACGACTGGTTTACGATTCTACCATTGCGCACTTGTCTACTGTTTATGAGGTAGACAATTATATCTGGTAAGAGTCCAGCATTTGTCTCCTTATATATGTATTAATGTTTTGTCATTGTGAATAAATACTGTACTACACTATAAGGAGTATTTATATTTATTCCATGTTCCATTATTGGATGACCACTTCTAGTGGAGGAATACGCATTAGGACCAGAGTTGATATATTGGGTCTGACTCTTAGATGCGCTTAAGTCGATCATCAAATGTAGACCACTTCATTTGGTATGAGACCTCATATTCTGTGTGCGTCTCTTTGTGAACTATACATACTACACTATCAGTATTCCTTCTGTATTTGAGAGATTCTACAGATTGAAGGAGAATAGGGGAATTGTACCATATGAGAGGACTGAGTCTATTGGATTCCAGCTGCTGTGAATATCATTTTTGGTCAATAGCACCTAAGGACTCTGATGATATTTATCTGTATATGTGTTTTGTGGAAGCGTGAGTGACACTACACTGCAGGGCCCAACGGGTTGCTTTTTGTGTTAGCTTGTCTTTTCCACAATGTGTTTATTGTGCATGTCCAATATTTTTAACTGGCAGAAACTGAAAAGGAAGCTGATCCTTGAACAGGAAGATTGCGGGATTATCCAAACGCACCACTGCAGTATCAACAGTGGAAGGCAGTTTTCCACTTGGACACATGAACTGCTGGAACGGAGAACTGCTTATCTTGCAACGTCTTTGAGACTAGAGAGACCCGAAGAAGAAGAGCTATGTGTTTGATGCTGTGCTCGATGAAGACTGTAGGTTAACCCTCTCTGGGATGATGCCAGCCTTCCGCAGATCCACTTTACTTCTCCTTTAAAGCTTCTAATGTTGCTCTGGAAGGTGGAAGACGCTTATGTGTCTCGCGCACTGAGGATACTTGAAAAAAGTTCCAAACTAAAGGAAGCTTTTGCAAGCCTCGTTGCCATATGCTGCATGGAACAGAGCCAGGGCACCTTGGTTGGAAAAGGGAAAGAATCCTGCGCCTGAGATGAGGGAATCACCAAAGCCTAAACCTAGTTTCTCTGTGAAGTGCAACCAGCTAGTAGAGACTCTCTTGCTTGTGTAAAAAGGACAGCAGGAGTGTATGCAGCCGTAACTTTACATATGCAGTGTGACGCAGGCATGAATACAATAATAAAAGTACTTATCCTTCCTGGAAAGCCAACCAGAGGAAAGGAGCTGGTGTCTTTCTGCTAGTGCAAACTTATGAGGTAGAAACTCAGTACAGTAACATGGAGATAGTATTGAGACAGAAGATGAAAACGTCAGTTTATCAATTTGAATAGAGTACTGTGACTGACATGAAACCAGTTGGTCAGTACTTAATGAATAACCTGGAGAGTTGTGTGACATACCAGCAAAACTAATAAGTCAGTACTCAAGCCATAAAAATGGAGAGAGCATCGTGCCAGAACACTAGAGATCTTAAGTCACTACTCAACCTATATATACAGTACATGGAGTTTCATGACAGAGTAAGTCAGTACTCAATTTATCAACAGAGAGAATTGTGACAGAACATGAGAGCTCACAATGCAGCACTCAACCTATTAACAATGAGAGAGCGTTGTGACTGAACAGGATAGCTTATAAATCTACTCACCCTAATAACATGGAGTGAGTATCGTGACTGAATATGAGCTAATAATAAGAATTTACTTACCGATAATTCTATTTCTCATAGTCCGTAGTGGATGCTGGGGACTCCGAAAGGACCATGGGGAATAGCGGCTCCGCAGGAGACTGGGCACAAAAGTAAAAAGCTTTAGGACTACCTGGTGTGCACTGGCTCCTCCCCCTATGACCCTCCTCCAAGCCTCAGTTAGGATACTGTGCCCGGACGAGCGTACACAATAAGGAAGGATTTTGAATCCCGGGTAAGACTCATACCAGCCACACCAATCACACCGTACAACTTGTGATCTGAACCCAGTTAACAGCATGATAACAGAAGGAGCCTCCGAAAAGATGGCTCACAATAACAATAACCCGATTTTTGTAACAATAACTATGTACAAGTAATGCAGACAATCCGCACTTGGGATGGGCGCCCAGCATCCACTACGGACTATGAGAAATAGAATTATCGGTAAGTAAATTCTTATTTTCTCTAACGTCCTAGTGGATGCTGGGGACTCCAAAAGGACCATGGGGATTATACCAAAGCTCCCAAACGGGCGGGAGAGTGCGGATGACTCTGCAGCACCGAATGAGAGAACTCCAGGTCCTCCTCAGCCAGGGTATCAAATTTGTAGAATTTAGCAAACGTGTTTGCCCCTGACCAAGTAGCTGCTCGGCAAAGTTGTAAAGCCGAGACCCCTCGGGCAGCCGCCCAAGATGAGCCCACTTTCCGTGTGGAATGGGCTTTTACAGATTTTGGCTGTGGCAGGCCTGCCACAGAATGTGCAAGCTGAATTGTACTACAAATCCAACGAGCAATCGTCTGCTTAGAAGCAGGAGCACCCAGCTTGTTGGGTGCATACAGGATAAACAGCGAATCAGATTTTCTGACTCCAGCCGTCCTGGAAACATATATTTTCAGGGCCCTGACTACGTCCAGCAACTTGGAATCCTCCAAGTCCCTAGTAGCCGCAGGCACCACAATAGGCTGGTTTAAGTGAAAAGCTGAAACCACCTTAGGGAGAAATTGAGGACGAGTCCTCAATTCTGCCCTGTCCGTATGAAAAATTAGGTAAGGGCTTTTATAGGATAAAGCCGCCAATTCTGAGACACGCCTGGCTGAAGCCAGGGCTAACAGCATTACCACTTTCCATGTGAGATATTTTAAGTCCACAGTGGTGAGTGGTTCAAACCAATGTGATTTTAGGAATCCCAAAACTACATTGAGATCCCAAGGTGCCACTGGAGGCACAAAAGGAGGCTGTATATGCAGTACTCCCTTGACAAACGTCTGAACTTCAGGAACAGAAGCCAGTTCTTTTTGGAAGAATATTGACAGGGCCGAAATTTGAACCTTAATGGACCCTAATTTGAGGCCCATAGACAGTCCTGTTTGCAGGAAATGCAGGAAACGACCCAGTTGAAATTCCTCTGTAGGGGCCTTCCTGGCCTCGCACCACGCAACATATTTACGCCAAATACGGTGATAATGTTGTACGGTTACATCCTTCCTGGCTTTGATCAGGGTAGGGATGACTTCATCCGGAATGCCTTTTTCCTTCAGGATCCGGCGTTCAACCGCCATGCCGTCAAACGCAGCCGCGGTTCGTCTTGGAACAGACATGGTCCCTGCTGGAGCAGGTCCTTTCTTAGAGGTAGAGGCCACGGGTCTTCCGTGAGCATCTCTTGAATTTCCGGGTACCAAGTCCTTCTTGGCCAATCCGGAGCCACGAGTATAGTCTTTACTCCTCTCCTTCTTATGATTCTCAGTACTTTTGGTATGAGAGGAAGAGGAGGGAACACATACACTGACTGGTACACCCACGGTGTTACCAGAGCGTCCACAGCTATTGCCTGAGGGTCCCTTGACCTGGCGCAATATCTGTCCAGTTATTTGTTGAGGCGGGACGCCATCATGTCCACCTTTGGTTTTTCCCAACGGTTCACAATCATGTGGAAGACTTCTGGGTGAAGTCCCCACTCCCCCGGGTGAAGATCGTGTCTGCTGAGGAAGTCTGCTTCCCAGTTGTCCACTCCCGGAATGAACACTGCTGACAGCGCTATCACATGATTCTCCGCCCAGCGAAGAATCCTTGCCACTTCCATCATTGCCCTCCTGCTTCTTGTGCCGCCCTGTCTGTTTACGTGGGCGACTGCCGTGATGTTGTCCGACTGGATCAACACCGGCTGACCCTGAAGCAGAGGTCTTGCCTGACTTAGGGCATTGTAAATGGCCCTTAGTTCCAGGATATTTATGTGAAGTGACGTTTCCATGCTTGACCACAAGCCCTGGAAATTTCTTCCCTGTGTGACTGCTCCCCAGCCTCTCAGGCTGGCATCCGTGGTCACCAGGACCCAATCCTGAATGCCGAATCTGCGGCCCTCTAGGAGATGAGCACTCTGTAACCACCACAGGAGAGACACCCTTGTCCTTGGAGACAGGGTTATCCGCTGATGCATTTGAAGATGCGATCCGGACCATTTGTCCAGCAGATCCCACTGAAAAGTTCTTGCGTGGAATCTGCCGAATGGAATCGCTTCGTAAGAAGCCACCATCTTTCCCAGGACCCTTGTGCATTGATGTACTGACACTTGGCCTGGTCTTAGGAGGTTCCTGACTAGGTCGGATAACTCCTTGGCCTTCTCCTCCGGGAGAAACACCTTTTTCTGTACTGTGTCCAGAATCATCCCTAGGAACAGCAGACGTGTCGTCGGAATCAGCTGCGATTTTGGAATATTTAGAATCCATCCGTGCTGTCGTAGTACTACTTGAGATAGTGCTACTCCGACCTCTAACTGTTCTCTGGACCTTGCCCTTATCAGGAGATCGTCCAAGTAAGGGATAATTAAGACGCCTTTTCTTCGAAGAAGAATCATCATTTCGGCCATTACCTTGGTAAAGACCCGGGGTGCCGTGGACAATCCAAACGGCAGCGTCTGAAACTGATAGTGACAGTTCTGTACCACAAACCTGAGGTACCCTTGGTGAGAAGGGCAAATTGGGACATGGAGGTAAGCATCCTTGATGTCCAGAGACACCATATAGTCCCCTTCTTCCAGGTTCGCTATCACTGCTCTGAGTGACTCCATCTTGAACTTGAACCTTTTTATGTAAGTGTTCAAGGATTTCAGATTTAAAATGGGTCTCACCGAGCCGTCCGGCTTCGGTACCACAAACAGCGTGGAATAATACCCCTTTCCCTGTTGTAGGAGGAGGGGTACCTTGATTATCACCTGCTGGGAATACAGCTTGTGAATGGCTTCCAATACCGCCTCCCTGTCGGGGGGAGACGTTGGTAAAGCAGACTTCAGGAACCGGCGAGGGGGAGACGTCTCGAATTCCAATTTGTACCCCTGAGATACTACCTGCAGGATCCAGGGGTCCACTTGCGAGTGAGCCCACTGCGCGCTGAAATTCTTGAGACGGGCCCCCTTCCATATGCCGTTTGGAATCCGCATCCCCTGACCACTGTCGCGTCCATAATCCTCTTCTGGCAGAAATGGACATCGCACTTACTCTTGATGCCAGAGTGCAAATATCCCTCTGTGCATCTCGCATATATAGAAATGCATCCTTTAAATGCTCTATAGTCAATAATATATTGTCCCTGTCCAGGGTATCAATATTTTCAGTCAGGGAATCCGACCAAGCCACCCCAGCACTGCACATCCAGGCTGAGGCGATTGCTGGTCGCAGTATAATACCAGTATGTGTGTATATACTTTTAAGGATATTTTCCAGCTTCCTATCAGCTGGTTCCTTGAGGGCGGCCGTATCAGGGGACGGTAACGCCACTTGTTTTGATAAGCGTGTGAGCGCCTTATCTACGCAAGGGGGTGTTTCCCAACGCGCCCTAACCTCTGGCGGGAAAGGGTATAATGCCAATAACTTTTTAGAAATTAGCAGTTTTTTATCGGGGGAAACCCACGCTTCATCACACACCTCATTTAATTCATCTGATTCGGGAAAAACTACGGGTAGTTTTTTCACACCCCACATAATACCCTTTTTTGTGGTACTTGTAGTATCAGAAATGTTCAAAACCTCCTTCATTGCCGTGATCATGTAACGTGTGGCCCTACTGGAAAATACGTTTGTTTCCTCACCGTCGACACTGGAGTCAGTGTCCGTGTCTGGGTCTGTGTCGACCACCTGAGGTAACGGGCGCTTTAGAGCCCCTGACGGTGTTTGAGACGCCTGTACAGGTATTAACTGATTTGCCGGCTGTCTCATGTCGTCAACAGTCTTTTGTAAAGTGCTGACACTATCACGTAATTCTTTCCATAAGACCATCCAGTCAGGTGTCGACTCCCTAGGGGGTGACATCACTAACAGAGGCAATTGCTCCGCCTCCACACCATTTTCCTCCTCATACATGTCGACACAACGTACCGACACACAGCACACACACAGGGAATGCCCTGATAGAGGACAGGACCCCACTAGCCCTTTGGGGAGACAGAGGGAGAGTTTGCCAGCACACACCAGAGCGCCATATATATACAGGGATAACCTTATATAAGTGTTTTTCCCTAATATAGCTGCTGTATATATTTATATGCCAATTTAGTGCCCCCCCTCTCTTGTTTTACCCTGTTTCTGTAGTGCAGGACTGCAGGGGAGAGTCAGGGAGCCTTCCTCCAACGGAGCTGTGAGGAAAAAATGGCGCCAGTGTGCTGAGGAGATGGGCTCCGCCCCTTTTTCGGCGGCCTTTCTCCCGCTTTTTTATGTAAAAATAGGCAGGGGTTAAATACATCTATATAGCCCAGGAACTATATGTGATGTATTTTTTGCCAAAAAAGGTGTTTTTATTGCGTCTCAGGGCGCCCCCCCCCCCAGCGCCCTGCACCCTCAGTGACCGGAGTGTGAAGTGTGCTGAGAGCAATGGCGCACAGCTGCGGTGCTGTGCGCTACCTTAGTGAAGACAGGACGTCTTCTGCCGCCGATTTTCCGGACCTCTTCAGTCTTCTGGCTCTGTAAGGGGGACGGCGGCGCGGCTCCGGGACCCGTCCATGGCTGGGCCTGTGATCGTCCCTCTGGAGCTAATGTCCAGTAGCCTAAGAAGCCCAATCCACTCTGCACGCAGGTGAGTTCGCTTCTTCTCTCCTTAGTCCCTCGATGCAGTGAGCCTGTTGCCAGCAGGTCTCACTGAAAATAAAAAAAAATAAGAATTTACTTACCGATAATTCTATTTCTCGGAGTCCGTAGTGGATGCTGGGGTTCCTGAAAGGACCATGGGGGAATAGCGGCTCCGCAGGAGACAGGGCACAAAAAGTAAAGCTTTAGGATCAGGTGGTGTGCACTGGCTCCTCCCCCTATGACCCTCCTCCAAGCCTCAGTTAGGATACTGTGCCCGGACGAGCGTACACAATAAGGAAGGATTTTGAATCCCGGGTAAGACTCATACCAGCCACACCAATCACACCGTATAACCTGTGATCTGAACCCAGTTAACAGTATGATAACAGCGGAGCCTCTGAAAAGATGGCTCACAACAATAATAACCCGATTTTTGTAACTATGTACAAGTAATGCAGATAATCCGCACTTGGGATGGGCGCCCAGCATCCACTACGGACTCCGAGAAATAGAATTATCGGTAAGTAAATTCTTATTTTCTCTATCGTCCTAGTGGATGCTGGGGTTCCTGAAAGGACCATGGGGATTATACCAAAGCTCCCAAACGGGCGGGAGAGTGCGGATGACTCTGCAGCACCGAATGAGAGAACTCCAGGTCCTCCTTAGCCAGGGTATCAAATTTGTAGGATTTTACAAACGTGTTTGCCCCTGACTAAATAGCCGCTCGGCAAAGTTGTAAAGCCGAGACCCCTCGGGCAACCGCCCAAGATGAGCCCACCTTCCTTGTGGAATGGGCATTTACATATTTTGGCTGTGGCAGGCCTGCCACAGAATGTGCAAGCTGAATTGTATTACACATCCAACTAGCAATAGTCTGCTTAGAAGCAAGAGCACCCAGTTTGTTGGGTGCATACAGGATAACAGCAAGTCAGTTTTCCGGACTCCAGCCGTCCTGGAACCTATACTTTCAGGGCCCTGACAACATCCAGCAACTTGGAGTCCTCCAAGTCCCTAGTAGGCGCTAGGCACCACAATAAGCTGGTTCAGGTGAAACACTGACACCACCTTAGGGAGAGAACTGGGGACGAGTCCGCAGCTCTGCCCTGTCCGAATGGACAAATAGATATGGGCTTTTTTGAGAAAAAACCCACCAATTTGACACTCGCCTGGCCCAGGCCAGAGCCAAGAGCATGGTCACTTTTCATGTGAGATGCTTCAAATCCACAGATTTGACTGGTTTTAAACCAATGTGATTTGAGGAATCCCAGAACTACGTTGAGATCCCACAGTGCCACTGGAGGCACAAAAGGGGGTTGTATATGCAATACTCCCTTGACAAACTTCTGGACTTCAGGAACTGAAGCCAATTCTTTCTGGAAGAAAATCGACAGGGCCGAAATTTGAACCTTAATGGGCCCCAATTTGAGGCCCATAGACACTCCTGTTTGCAGGAAATGCAGGAATCGACCGAGTTGAAATTTCTTCGTGGGGCCTTCCTGGCCTCACACCACGCAACATATTTTCGCCACATGTGGTGATAATGTTGTGCGGTCACCTCCTTCCTGGCTTTGACCAGGGTAGGAATGACCTCTTCCGGAATGCCTTTTTCCCTTAGGATCCGGCGTTCCAACGCCATGCCGTCAAACGCAGCCGCGGTAAGTCTTGGAACAGACATGGTACTTGCTGAAGCAAGTCCCTTCTTAGCGGCAGAGGCCATAAGTCCTCTGTGAGCATCTCTTGAAGTTCAGGGTACCAAGTCCTTCTTGGCCAATCCGGAGCCATGAGTATAGTTCTTACTCCTCTACGTCTTATAATTCTCAGTACCTTAGGTATGAGAAGCAGAGGAGGGAACACATACACCGACTGGTACACCCACGGTGTTACCAGAACGTCCACAGCTATTGCCTGAGGGTCTCTTGACCTGGCGCAATACCTGTCCCGTTTTTTGTTCAGACGGGACGCCATCATGTCCACCTTTGGTATTTCCCAACGGTTCACAATCATGTGGAAAAACTTCCCGATGAAGTTTCCACTCTCCCGGGTGGAGGTCGTGCCTGCTGAGGAAGTCTGCTTCCCAGTTTCCACTCCCGGAATGAAACACTGCTGACAGTGCTATCACATGATTTTCCGCCCAGCGAAAAGTCCTTGCAGTTTTTGCCATTGCCCTCCTGCTTCTTGTGCCGCCCTGTCTGTTTACGTGGGCGACTGCCGTGATGTTTTTCCCACTGGATCAATACCGGCTGACCTTGAAGCAGAGGTCTTGCTAAGCTTAGAGCATTATAAATTTACCCTTAGCTCCAGTATATTTATGTGGAGAAAAGTCTCCAGACTTGATCACACTCCCTGGAAATTTTTTCCTTGTGTGACTGCTCCCCAGCCTCTCGGGCTGGCCTCCGTGGTCACCAGCATCCAATCCTGAATGCCGAATCTGCGGCCCTCTAGAAGATGAGCACTCTGTAACCACCACAGGAGAGACACCCTTGTCCTTGGATATAGGGTTATCCGCTGATGCATCTGAAGATGCGATCCGGACCATTTGTCCAGCAGATCCCACTGAAAAGTTCTTGCGTGAAATCTGCCGAATGGAATTGCTTCGTAGGAAGCCACCATTTTTACCAGGACCCTTGTGCAATGATGCACTGACACTTTTCCTGGTTTTAGGAGGTTCTTGACTAGCTCGGATAACTCCCTGGCTTTCTCTTCCGGGAGAAACACCTTTTTCTGGACTGTGTCCAGAATCATCCCTAGGCACAGCAGACGTGTCGTCAGGATCAGCTGCGATTTTGGAATATTTAGAATCCATCCGTGCTGTTGTAGCAGTATCCGAGATAGTGCTACTCCGACCTCCAACCGTTCCCTGGACTTTGCCCTTATCAGGAGATCGTCCAAGTAAGGGGTAATTAAGACGCCTTTTCTTCGAAGAAGAATCATCATTTCGGCCATTACCTTGGTAAAGACCCGGGGTGCCGTGGACAATCCAAACGGCAGCGTCTGAAACTGACAGTGACAGTTCTATACCATGAACCTGAGGTACCCTTAGTGAGAAGGGCAAATTTGGGACATGGAGGTAAGCATCCCTGATGTCCCGGGACACTATATAGTCCCCTTCTTCCTGGTTCGTTATCACTGCTCTGAGTGACTCCATCTTGATTTGAACCTTTGTAAGTGTTCAAATTTTTTTAGATTTAGAATAGGTCTCACCTAGCCTTCTGGCTTCAGTACCACAATATAGTGTGGAATAATACCCCTTTCCTTGTTGTAGGAGGGGTAATTTGATTATCACCTGCTGGGAATACAGCTTGTGAATTTTTTTTTTTTCCCATACTGCCTCCTTGTCGGAGGGATACCTTGGTAAAGCAGACTTCAGGAGCCTGCGAGGGGGAAACGTTTCGACATTCCAATCTGTACCCCTGGGATACTACTTGTAGGATCCAGGGGTCCTGTATGGTCCCAGCGTCATGCTGAGAGCTTGGCAGAAGCGGTGGAAGGCTTCTGTTCCTGGGAATGGGCTGCCTGCTGCAGTCTTCTTCCCTTTCCTCTATCCCTGGGCAAATATGACTCTTATAGGGACGAAAGGACTGAGGCTGAAAAGACGGTGTCTTTTTCTGCAGAGATGTGACTTAGGGTAAAAACGGTGGATTTTCCAGCAGTTGCCGTGGCCACCAGGTCCGATGGACCGACCCCAAATAACTCCTCTTCCTTTATACGGCAATTTTGTGCCGTTTGGAATCTGCATCACCTGACCACTGTCGTGTCCATAAACATCTTCTGGCAGATATGGACATCGCACTTACTCTTGATGCCAGAGTGCAAATATCCCTCTGTGCATCTCGCATATATAGAAATGCATCCTTTAAATGCTCTATAGTCAATAAAATACTGTCCCTGTCAAGGGTATCAATATTTTTAGTCAGGGAATCCGACCAAGCCACCCCAGCTCTGCACATCCAGGCTGAGGCGATCGCTGGTCGCAGTATAACACCAGTATGTGTGTATATACTTTTATATGATATTTTCCAGCCTCTTGTCAGCTGGCTCCTTGAGGACGGCCCTATCTATAGACGGTACCGCCACTTGTTTTGATAAGCGTGTGAGCGCCTTATCCACCCTAAGGGGTGTTTATCGGGGGGAACCACGCATTTAATTTATCTGATTCAGGAAAAACTACAGGTAGTTTTTTCACATCCCACATAATACCCTCTTTTGTGGTACTTGTAGTATCAGAAATATGTAACACCTCCTTCATTGCCCTTAACGTGTGGCCCTAATAAGGAATACGTTTGTTTATTCACCGTCGACACTGGATTCAGTGTCCGTGTCTGTGTCGACCGACTAAGGTAAACGGGCGTTTTAAAACCCCTGACGGTGTTTTTGAGACGTCTGGACCGGTACTAATTGTTTGTCGGCCGTCTCATGTCGTCAACCGACCTTGCAGCGTGTTGACATTATCACGTAATTCCCTAAATAAGCCATCCATTCCGGTGTCGACTCCCTAGAGAGTGACATCACCATTACAGGCAATTGCTCCGCCTCCTCACCAACATCGTCCTCATACATGTCGACACACACGTACCGACACACAGCACACACACAGGGAATGCTCCGATAGAGGACAGGACCCACTAGCCCTTTGGAGAGACAGAGGGAGAGTTTGCCAGCACACACCAAAAAACGCTATAATTATATAGGGACAACCTTATATAAGTGTTTTCCCTTATAGCATCTTTTTATATATTTCTAACGCCAAATTAGTGCCCCCCCCCCTCTCTGTTTTAACCCTGTTTCTGTAGTGCAGTGCAGGGGAGAGCCTGGGAGCCTTCCCTCCAGCCTTTCTGTGAGGGAAAATGGCGCTGTGTGCTGAGGAGATAGGCCCCGCCCCTTTTTCGGCGGGCTCGTCTCCCGCTCTTCAACGGATTCTGGCAGGGGTTAAATATCTCCATATAGCCCCCGGAGGATATATGTGAGGTATTTTTTGCCAAAAAATAGGTTTACATTGCCTCCCAGGGCGCCCCCCTCCCAGCGCCCTGCACCCTCAGTGACTGCCGTGTGAAGTGTGCTGAGAGCAATGGCGCACAGCTGCAGTGCTGTGCGCTACCTTAAGAAGACTGAGGAGTCTTCTGCCGCCGATTCTGGACCTTCTACTCTTTTCAGCATCTGCAAGGGGGCCGGCGGCGAGGCTCCGGTGACCATCCAGGCTGTACCTGTGATCGTCCCTCTGGAGCTAATGTCCAGTAGCCAAAGAAGCCAATCCATCCTGCACGCAGGTGAGTTCACTTCTTCTCCCCTAAGTCCCTCGTTGCAGTGATCCTGTTGCCAGCAGGACTCACTGTAAAATAAAAAACCTAAGCTAAACTTTTCTAAGCAGCTCTTTAGGAGAGCCACCTAGATTGCACCCTTCTCGGCCGGGCACAAAAATCTAACTGAGGCTTGGAGGAGGGTCATAGGGGGAGGAGCCAGTGCACACCACCTGATCCTAAAGCTTTACTTTTTGTGCCCTGTCTCCTGCGGAGCCGCTATTCCCCCATGGTCCTTTCAGGAACCCCAGCATCCACTAGGACGATAGAGAAAAACCTATTTAAACTTTTACTCTAAGCAGCTCAGGAGAGCCACCCAGATTGCACCCTTCTTGTTCGGGCACAAAATCTTAACTGAGGCTTGGAGGAGGGTCATAGGGGGAGGAGCCAGTGCACACCACCTAGTGGTCAAACTTTTAATTTTGTGCCCTGTCTCCTGCGGAGCCGCTATTCCCCATGGTCCTGACGGAGTCCCCAGCATCCACTAGGACGTTAGAGAAAATTCAGTACCCAATCTATTAACATGGAGAGCATTGTGCGTGAACATGAAAACTAATAAGCAAGATATAGAGTACATAGAGAGTTGGCAGCTGATAATAAGTACTGCTATAATAATACACACAAGCAGCACAAAAGATCAATACACAAGGAGAAAGCTGCTTAGAAAATTTCTAACCCAACCTCAGTGGCCTGAGCCTGCCCTCAGTTACACTGTCAGTACAGGGCTTACCTGTAGCAGTCCCCCCTGCCCACTGCATACCAGTCACCCAACCCTATGCCGGCGGTATGCTAACTCTAGCCGCGGTGCTTGGAGTACGGTCTTGACCACCTGCGGCCAGCTCATGGTACGCAAAGATCCCTCTCTGGGAGCCTGGAGAACCAGGGGCAGGAGCAGCAGTGGAAGTGCACAAGCGCCATAGCCCGCCACCACTCCAGCAGAGCCCAGCAAAAAACAAAAATTGGCTCTGATTGGCTGGCACTTATCTCTGTCCACTTTATCTCTCTCCAAGAGTCTTAGTACATAGATCCAAAACAGGCGTCTCAAGTTAAAGTTTTGCCCAGCGAACACCAACGGGAGGCCCGGCCGGGACTACAACGCCCTAGTATGTCATCTGGGATCCAATGTTACCATTCTGTGAAATTTTCTGCCAAATCCATCCAGTGGAAGGCCCAGAAAAGGCTCCCTGGGTCAAAGTTCTGTCCTGCGCATTCCGCGGTAAGGTGTGACTGACCCCAACCCCCTAGTATGTTTTGTGGGATGCAATGTTACCACTCTGAAGTTTTTTTCCATATCCATCCAGTGGAAGGCCCAGAACAGGCTCCCTGGGTAAAAGTTTTGGCCAGTGTACACCAATGGGAGGTTTGGCCGGTACCCCAACCCTCTGGTATGTCTTCTGGAATCCAATATTACCACTCTGTGAAGTTTTCTTCCAAATCCATCCAGTGGAAAAGCCCAGAACAGGGTCTTCGGGTTAAAGTTTTGGCCTGTGTACACCAATGGGAGGTCCGATCGGGACCCCAAACCTATTGTATGTCTTCAGGGATCCAATGTTACTACTCAGTGAAGTTTTCTTTCAAATCCATCCAGTAGAAGGCTCAGAACAGGCTCCTTGTGTTAAAGTTCTGCCTAGAGCATTCCGCCATGAGGTCAGACAGGGACCCTTACCCCACTAAAACCTGCCAGGATACTACTAGACAACCTAGCGTTGGATTCATCCCAATCAGTGCAGGAGTGCACGAATGCATAACTGGAAAAACAAACATACCAATTTATTTGTAAGAAATATGGCCCTGTCCCCAACAGGGGTAGATTTTTTTTTTTTATTTCAACCCTGCCAGTATTTTAAGTTGGATAATGAAGGGTATGTGTACCAAGTTTGGACCAAATCCATCAACCACGTACGAGCCTATGAAGAACATACATACATACATACATATATATATATATATATATATACACACACATATATATATATATATATATATATATATATATATATATATATATATACTGCACATATAGATTACAAAGCAGTAATGCTTTTGTAGCTGCAAGAAATGTTGAGGCCAAGACGTGCTGTGTCAAAGTGTGTACAGGGTTAGGTTTTGCTTACAGACTATCAAAGCTCATTGGATTTTAAGAACATTCATTAGACACTTACAATGGTTGAAAGCTTATATAAATTTATAAACCAATAAAAATGGACCAGGATCGGTTTAGACACAGCAACTCATGAGATACATGAAGTAACTTACTCTGTAAGTAAGATGGCTGGTACTGTGGAGGAGACTCTTCATGGTACACCACACTTTGCACTATCCCATGTATCGGATTCAATAAATTTGGATCCTGACACAATGATAAAAGGGTGTTGATCTTAGAGTCCAATAAATTGTGTCTAAACAAAAGAAACACAATAGATCATTACATATTTTACATAGTTAAAACTAATACAAGTATTCAACATAATGCAATAATATTTCAGAGAAATTACAAACCTACACAAATATTTAAAAACGAGTCAAATACAGTTTGTCAGACTGCTGTTACATATGTTAGACATCCATTATGCCGATATGATAATATGGACACGGACTATGTTTATGTGATGGTTTTCTGCCAATTCTGTCCCTGACCCTCCTGGAAATGCTGACATTATTACAATGTCTAGAGTTCGCCATTTCACTGAAATGTCATAATGATTAAGAGGACTTTCTTTTCCAATCCTGCAAAATACAACTTCAGCACTGTAAAGGGGGGTACATACTTAGAAATGTGTGCTGAGCGATCTAGCACAGACCGCTCAACACACATCTCTCCCCCCGCTCAGCACTCACCGCAATGTGTACTGAGCGAGGGGGGGCCACTCACTTCACACAGCAGTGAAGTGAGCGACCTGACTAGATTGTGCCTGCATGCAGGCACAATCTAAAACCGGCGATAGCGGCGTGAGGGCCGAGAATCGCTATTGCGATGGGCATACACGCGGAGAGAACCGTGCTTAATTTCAAAGCAATCTAGTAAGATTGCTTAGAAATTAAGCACGGATCTCTCCATGTGTACCCCCTTAAGAACAACTATCTTTTCAGATATAGTGTTAGATTAGTGTCTGTGGGCTTTATTTTTTACTGACACTTTGTAAGAAGACTAGCAAAGGTGCTTTTGTTCACCTGGCCATATGAAGATGCAACAGGTAAACTAGTGTGTAGTTATGTACATCAACTTCTCATGTTTTAAAGGTGTGATCTATCTGGGTAGGTATCATTAATTTTTAAAGTCACTGGCATACAGATGTGTCCTCATACGCTATTGAAGCAGTTGCATTAATCATCCCTTCTTGACTCACCAGATCCCATGCGACTTGGTTTGCGCCAAGTGTTGTACGATGCAGTGGCCTCAAGTTCCGTTATTCTTTATATACAATTTAAGACTCCGTCGTGCATGGATATAAAAAGTGTTGTATGTATGTATATAAACTACTGCATTCTCGTGAAATGGTCTTTTTCCAAGCACTGTGATTAAAACGCATGTTTATGCAAGAGACTCGTCTCACTCACACCAGGCATCTTGCGACACATGGCGTATTGAGGATAGGTATATGAGGACACATCTGTACTTTAAATCAGGGGTTCTCAACCACAAATCTCATGTTCTCCCAACATGTCATGTTTTGAGGATTTCTGTATGTGGAAGAAGGTGGGATAAATACTGACCCAGCAAAATAGATAACTACGTCCCTTCAGGTGAGGTTATGTCCCGACCTAATGACAATACCAACGGGTATGGGTCATTAGGCCGACCACACTTAGATCAGTCATTAGGTCGACCACTATTGGTCGACATGCATTAGGTCGACACGGACACTAGGTCGACATGGTCATTAGGTCAACACGAACACGGTCGACATGGAAAAAGGTCGACGTGGGTTTTTTTCACCTTTTTTTTGGTGTCGTTTTCTTTGTAAAGTGACGGGGAACCCCAATTAGTGCACCGTCTTCGCTCGACAATGCTTCGGGCTAGGTGCCTCGCTCGGCACAGGTTACTATTCCCAATCGTAGTCCACGTGGATCGCAAAGTATGAAAAAGTTCAAAAAAATGAAGAAAAAAAAACAACTTATGTCGTCCTTGTTCATGTTGACCAAATGACCATGTCGACCTAATGCATGTCGACCAATAGTGGTCGACCTAATGACTGTAGACGCAAGTGTGGGCGACCTAATGACCATATCCCATACCAACGGCTACATCCTGAACCCTCTAAATGCTGACTAGAAGGGACTATTCCCACTCATGGGTGTCCACGACGCCCGTAGAGTAAAAATAGAACCAGGGTCGAGCACAGCGTACCCGCATGGGGCTTCGTTGCGTTGCCCCCTGCCAGCAATCTGCTGATGGGATCCCACGGTCGGTATGCTGACCCCCGGGATCTCCAGCGCCGGACAAGCATACCTAATCCCACCTGAGCATCACTAATGAAATCCACAAAACATGACCTCTCTATGGTACTTGAGGATCGGAGATAAGAACCCCTTCTTTAAATCATCAGTTTTATACCAGTTATAACAAAACATCTGAGGTACTTACACCACCGGAAACACTTTAGGGAAGACAACACTGGCTTCAGCCAAATACTCGTAAAGGATGCGTTGATCAAACTCATCTGTAGTGTATTTTACAAGTGTAGCCTGAGGAAACAAGAACATACAAAGATTTAACCTGATACAAATGTTAATTACTGGAGAAATAAGGCTACTGTAGGTACTCGCTGTACTAATAAACAAGAAATATAATCCTGGTGCCAAACTGCAATAAATGTCCCAATAGGTTAGATGTAAATAGCTGCTGCACAGCTGCTAGGAGAATTGACACTTCTCTCACAGATAAGATACACACATCAGCCACAACACCAATTGAATATTGTACAGTATATTGAATTTATTAAGAAAGCACACATAAATGTGTATTAGACAAAACTATACAATCATAAAATATCAATGACACTCCTGGGAATGTGGTCAAAACAATGTACTGTACAATATATTCATCACCACAGTCTCAAGATCAATATTGTCCTTCAATAAACATATCAACTTGTGACACACGGTGGATAATAGCCTTAAATAGATAGAAACATAGAGCTTGACGGCAGATAAGAACCACTTGGCCAATCTAGTCTGCCCCTTTTTAGCCGAATTCAGTATGATATCCCGGCTGTCGGGATCCCAGTGGTCAGGAGACAGACGGAATACTGGCGGCGAGCAGGCTTCGGGCCCGGTGAGGACTTCTGGTCGCCACAAGGTTATATTCCCCCTCGGGTGGTGGAGTGGACCACCACTCGAGTGGGGTTTCCGGGCGGTGGAATCCTGAACTTGGATGCCTCCCTTTTATCCTTTGGGTAATTTATCCTTTAGGTAATCTTTAGGTAATATCAACCATTTTTTAACCAGTTTTATTGTAAGGATATTCATATATTCCTATCCCAAGCATCTTGAAATAGCTCTATAGTACTGGTCTTAGCCTCTACCACCTCTGATGGGAGGCTATTCCACTTCCCTTTCCGTGATGTCACTTTTTCTTGAATTTCTCCTGAACCTGCCTCCCCCCAGTTTCAGTGAATGTTCTTGAGTTGTAATACTTGATTTGAAGAATTTTTTCCTCCTGTACTTTGTTAAAACCCTTTAGTTTCTATCATGCCCCGCTTCCCTTCTTTTAGTCTTTCCAGGTAAGTTTTGTGATGTAGGCCATGCAACCAAGCTTCTGACTTGCCTTTCTCACTGCTTTGTTGCATTGCTTTCTTGCCTTTAAGTCACTTGAAATCATGACTCCTGGATCCCTTCCTCCTCAGTAGTTTTCCATAACAGTACCCATAATACTATATTACACCGATAGGCGGATCCAGGGGGAGGGGGGTTTCTGGGGGGCACTCTGGCCCGTGCCCCCCCTGTCGTATCTGACTTCTTTTTTTTCAAAAGGAGAACAGCAGCAGCACTACTGCTATTTCCGTCAGTCAGATTTGATAAAAGAGCCGGCAGGCACTAGGACCCAACGCTGCTCTAACAGCAAAGCAAGTCCGTGTGGTAACCAATGGGGACGCTGGAGCCTCCCCCTGCTCACACTGCAACCTACCACCCTCCCCACTGCCTGGCAGCGTCCAGCCCAGGCGCGGGGTTCAAATGCCAGCATTGAGTAAGACTGTTACTTATGACGGCGAAGAAGGCTTCATTAGCCCTCACTGCACAGTTTCCCAGCACTTCCTCTTCCACTTCCTTTACCACCATGCTAGGTGCAGTCACACTCAGCGTCAGCTTGGAGAAGGTGGCCCGTGTGATTGTGACAGGGCTGTCCTGCAGAAATCTTATGCTGCTTGTTGGGGATCCAGCTGGCTGCTTCTGCTAATCAAAGATGGGCAGTTCGTGTCCTGCAGGCTGAGTCTCACTGCAGTGCATAGGGGAGGTTGGTGAAAACCACTAGTGTGTTTTACACCTGTAGAGACTTAGTGTGTGGCGCACTCTTTTGTTAAATGTTCAAATGAAATATTTAAAACTTAACTTTTATTTATATATTCTTAAGAAATTATTGATAGATTAGTAATCTGTTTTCCTGAAAGTATAGAAATGAGTAATAGATAAATTCTATATAATAAATAAATTGGTGTCACCCTCCTATAGTCTCATAATTTAAACACTTCTTGACCATTGCTAGTCTTCATTGTTCATAGAGTGGGGGTGAGAGACATGTGAATGTAGCGAAGTATATTAAATATAAAGATTGACTAATTAATAAATAAATAAATAAATAAATAAATAATGTGGCAATATTTTTCACCCAATAAAGTTTTGAGATTGATTTGTGTGAAAAAAGAAAGTGTGGAGAACTCTCCACGTGTGCCTTCCCAGCTGAGGCACAGAAAAAACAGTGAGGTGTATTGGGAGTATGGAGGGGGTGGTGGGTTACTAATTTAAATATTGAAATGTGCCTATCCCTACAAATGCCCCGTCCATATCACAAGAGTACTCCAGTGACCCCTAGTGGATGAAAAAGAAAGTGTGACCCTGCCTAGCTCCCATCAATATCCTCTTGCTCCTGGATCCCTCAGGCAGCAATAGTGTGGGTGTGTATATATGTACATACATCTTGCCTCAATACGCCATGCAGCAGGAGATACCTGCAGTGAGTTGGCCGGCAGCTCCCGGGCAGCTCTGCTAACGTCGGGCGTGTTGTTTTTTTATTGAAATGGTTATAGGATGCACAAACAGATTCTGCTGATTAAAATGATATGCGGCATGCCTATATTCAGAGCGTGACATATAACAACCAGCAACGGCTGGCAACAACAACAACAGGAACAGCTAAACAGGTAACTATAGAACAAGAACCTGCAGAAAAGTCAACGCACTGAGGCGGGAGCACAATATCCCTTATGGACTACGAGAAAAGGATTTACCGGTAGGTATTAAAATCCTATTTTCTACAGCATCCATAAGGGATATTGGGGAAAACTAGTACGATGGGGACGTCCCAAAGCTTCCAGAATGTGCGGAGACTGCTGCAGCACCGCCTGCCCAAACTGGGTATTCTCTTTGGCCAGGGTATCAAACCTGTAGAACTTCACAAAGGTGTTCTTCCCCGACCAGGTAGCAGCTCGGCATAGTTGCAAGACTGAGACTCCACGGGCAGCTGCCCAGGAAGAGCCCACTGATCTTGTAGAGTGGGCCTTCAGAGACTTAGGAACAGGTAAGGCTGCCGACACATAGGCCTGTTGGATAGTAAGCCTAATCCAACGAGCAATGGACTGCTTGGACACCTCGATTCCTGAACCACTTTAGCACCTTTGGGAGCAATGTGATCGGAGGAAACCGGTATACCAGCCGGTACGGCCAAGGCAACGCCAGTGCGTCCACTGCCCTCGCCTGAGCGTCCCTGGTCCGTGAGCAATACCAGGGAAGTTTCTTGTTGAGACGAGAAGCCATCATGTCTAATTGTGGGCAAACCCACCGGTCGATCTGCTGGAACACCAGATAATGAAGCCCCCACTCCGCCGGGTGGAGATCGTGACGACTTAGGAAGTCCGCCTCCCAGTTGTCCACACCTGGAATGAAGATTGTTGACATGGCTCTTGCATTTCTTTCCACCCAGAGGAGTATCTTTGATACCTCTCGCATGCATGCTCAGCTTTTTGTCCCTCCTTGTCGATTGATATACGCCACCGCTGTGGCGCTGTCCGACTGTACCTGGATCGCTTGTTCTTTGAGCATTGTAGATTGCCCGAAGTTCCAGAATGTTGATTGGAAGGAGGCTTTCGTGGGATGGCCACCTGCCCTGGAATGGAGCCCCTTGGGTGACAGCTCCCCATCCTCGCAGACTCACATCCGCCATGAGGAGGGTCCAATCCTGAATCCCAAAACTCCTGCCCTCCAGGAGATTGGAGGACTGAAGCCACCACAGGAGGGAAATCCTGGCATGAGGTGACAGCCAAATCATCTGGTGCATCTGGAGATGTGATCCAGACCACTTGCTCAGGAGATCCAACTGAAACGTTCAGGCATGGAACCTCCCAAACTGGATTGCCCCGTAGGAGGCAACCATCTTCCCAACAATCCTATGCAGAGATGGACACCCAAGTAGGGCGGAGTACCATGCGGACCATCTCTTGAAGTGTTGTCGCCTTGTCCTCTGGTAGAAACAGCTTCTGTGCCACAGCATCCAGCAACATCCCCAGGAACAGGAGCCTCTGAGTTGGCTACAAGTGGGACTTCTGTAAGTTGAGGATCCACCCATGGTCGGACAGAAGACGGATGGTTCGGTCGATATGGAGCAATAAAAGTTCCCTGGATCTTGCCTTTATCAGAAGATCGTCTACATAAGGCACCACATTGATCCCTTGGATCCGGAGTTAAAGCATCATCTCCGATATCACCTTCGTAAATACCCTCGGGGCTGTTGACAGGCCGAAGGATAGTGCCTGGAATTGGAAGTGATCGTCCAGCAGGGCAAACCGCAGATACGCCTGATGAGGAGGCCAAATTGGAATATGGAGATAGGCGTCCTTGATATCCAAGGAGACCAGAAATTCCTGTTCTTCCAGGCCCGAAATCACTGCACGCAGGAACTCCACCTTGAACACCTTTAAATAAGGATTCAAGGATTTCAGATCCAGAATGGGTCTGAACGAACAGTCTGGCTTCGGCACCACAAACAGGTTTGAGTAAAACCCCTTGCCGCGCTGCGGTAGAGATACTGGAACAGCGACGTGGAACTGGACCAATTTTTGGATAGCCTGTTGTAATATAACTTGCATATCCTTTAAAGCTGGTAAGCTTGATTTGAAAAATCGTGGGGGGAAGAGGGGGGGGGGGAAGTACTGTCGAACACCAGCTTGCAGCCTTGAGAAACGAGCTCCCTGACCCAGACGCGGCTGAAGTGATGCAGTCGAGCTCCGACCTTGAGATTCCCTCGGGGTGGGTGGGCACCGTCATGCTGAGGCTTTAGTGGAAGCAGAACTGGTGGACTGTTCCTGAGAACTGGTACTAGCAGGTTTCCTGGGCTTACCTCTGGTACCTCTAGCAGCATTTGAGGCACCTCTGGCCTTTGATCGAAATGTGCAAGACCGAAAGGACTGGACAGACGGTCCCGGATAGGAACGTCTCGCCGGCGGCAGTAACCTTGGAAATCGAAGCATCCCACTCAACCCCAAAAAGCCATTGCCCAGAAAAGGGGAGGGACTCCACATTACGTTTGGATTCTGCATCCACAATCCACTGACGCAACCACAAGGCCCTGTGCGCCGACACCGCCATGGCTGTCGTCCAAGCATTTATGTTCCCTATCTCCTTGAGGGAATCACAGAGGACACGGGTAGTGTCCTGAATGTGTTTTAGAAGGGTAACCATGGTAACTAAGGGCATATCCTCCGAGAGGCCCCCCTGAATTTACGTGGCCCAAGAATGAATGGCATGGGTCATCCAGCAAACCACAATGACCGGTCTTTGTGAAAGGCCGGCTGCAGTGTATATAGATTTTAGGGTAGTCTATCGTTCTATCCCCCGGATCCTTTATAGTGAAGGAGCCCGGGGTAGGCAGCATCGCCTTCTTAGACAGGCGAGAGACGGAACATCCTCCCAAAATTTTCTACCTTGAGAAGCAAATGGGAAAGTGCGCTAAAACTTTTTGGACACTTGGAATTTCTTGTCTGGATTTTTCCAGGCCTGTTTGAGTAAGTCATCTAACTCTGGAGATTCAGGGAAAGTGACATTGGGCTTATTTTGTACAAAGAAAAACGACTGCTGTTTAGAAGCACATCCCTTATAGCCAAAATGAGGGGTTCAATACCCTGAGTAGAATAGGGATCCCCACTAACAGGGTCTGGGTCATCCCCATCATCCTGGACATCATCATCTGTATCAGAGAGCAGATCAGGTAAACCAAGCTTCTGGGGACCTGTATGAGAGAGGGGGGCTGTGCATCAGTCCTAGCAGCTAAATCTGCAACAGCTTGTTGTAGTAGCTGAGTCTTCTGCACATTTAGCAGTGAGCTGGGATGACATATCTGACATCATAGTTTTAAAAAACCCTAACCAGTGGGGCTCTGTACCCTCTCCCACAGCCTCTTCACTAATTTGTGAAGATTGACTACATTGCTCACAGGAAAACAGAGTCAATAGATAATGGAGAGAATCTGGTGCGACAGATACTGCACAGCTTGTGCAGTATATTATTCACAGTAAGTACAAACACATACACTTACACACAGACAGTTATAATGCAAGCCTGCTTTTTCTACTGTATGTTAGAGGAGACACACAAAGAGGTAGAAATACCAGCACAGCCCCAGTGAGACTGTCAGCTCTGTAATCACAATAACACCAATAAATACAGTCCTAAGTAGGCTCAGAATAGTGTACGCAAGTGGCTCTCCCCCTTAGCTACACCCTGTACCAGTTTCCAGCATGTCTGTGAGGCAGGAAGCGATGTGTACTGCTGATGGCTGCTGTAAGCAGAGGAAGGCGCCAAAACACAGCTGGTCCCGATCTAAGGAAGCTCCGCCCCCTCCAATGGCGCCGGAGCTATACATATTATTTATACTGGCAAAGTCTCCAATAAGCTTAAAACATCACACAAGTGCTTAGTTAAGCCTGTTTGAGCCAGTGTACTCACGGGGGACCCTAGTGGGACTCCCCAGGGAGGGTCCAGTACGTCGCGCCTGTGATCAGCCGCACTTTGAACCGATGTCCCCTTCAGGCAGCGTTAGGGGCGTGCAGCGTGCTGCGGCAGTGACAGCTAAGGCGCAGTGCCCCTCTGAACAAACAGCCCCTCAGGTGGTCCTGAAGCGGGGAAGCGGCTCTGCACCTCGCAAGGCCGGTGACCCCCCCCCCCAACTCCCACGGCGCAGGTATGCTGTTGCCCAAACAGCATACCGAAAAAAATAAAAGATTTAAAAGAAACTGAAGAAAACTCTCTGGAGCTGCAGAGTGTGCATCCTCTCCTGAGGGCACTTTTTTCTAAACTACCTCTGGGAGGGGGCATAGATGGGAGGAGCCAGCACACCCAGCTGAAGAAATTTAAAGTGCACTGGCTCCTTTGGACCCCGTCTATACCCCATCGTACTAGTTTTCCCCAATATCCCTTATGGATGTTAGAGAAATTTAATTATATTGTTTTGTTTAATACACATGTATGTGTGCTTTCTTAATAAATTCAATATACTACAGTAGGGGTATTTTGATATTTTATTGATATTTTGGCTGATGTGTGCAGCACCATCCTCTAACTTTTTGTCTAGCTACTGTGCAATAACGGGGCTAGCAGTTGATTTTTGTCCATTCGGCCTGATTAATGCACAGTGTGTACACAGCACCCAGGGATCGATCAATTAAAAACCAATCATATCTGCTCACCTGATATGGCCTGTTATACAACAAAACAATGATCATGCACATTTTGTAGTACGTACATGATCTGCCCGACATTTCTGCAAGAAAGTTCATTTATAACAATCCTCTGACAATCTTTAGGACATATGCAGCTTTAAAAAAAATGTCCGCCGACAATCTGTACCTCCGGCAACCTGGGATGCTATTACATCACGCCTATAATCTTTCATATAGGAATAACAATTCAGTAGTGTGTACACTGGAAATCAGATATAAATCATGATCATTTCATCATCATTCATAAAATGGCAATGCCTGTCACATGGTAAGTAAAATCGTACAGGTGTGCACCTTAAGTCACTGTTGCATAACGTAAGAAAACCCCAACACTTAATAAGCATAATCACAGCTGTCACGTGCAGCACTTCCAAAACGCTTAATACCCCATATGTAACACACTTACACAGAGTTTCCCAAACTCTGCCATTACAGTACAGGTTTTAAAGATAATCCATGCTTAAGTCCAGATGGGTATCTATTTGACTAATTAAGGTACTATTTAAGTCACCTGTGCTCAAGTATGGATATCCTTAAAACCTGGACTGTAATGGTGGAGTTTGGGAAACTCTACTTTAACAATAACTAAAACATTCCACACATTTAACTGTAGCATTTTACTCCCCTTACCAAAGAAAGATTTAAAAGAAAAAACTGTTAAAGACAACAAAAGACAGCACAAAAATACAAAAAGGTAAGGGACATCAAGTTTCTTACAAGGACAGTCAGCAGCAGGGCTTGGGTTTTCGGATCCGTTAGGACCTCCTCATCCAAGAGCACATTTGACTCAGAAACAGATACTTTACGCAAGTGCGGATGTTGCTGAGGGGATGATATTCGTGGTGTATCTAAGATTGGTGAGGTAGAAAGAAGATAAAATGTATTATGAGTACAATCCTCAAACGCATTCATTTCTGACATTACAGCTTTGTCACTATTAAGATGGGGTAGGTTGTGTACTTAATATATTTCTGACAAGAAAATTGTGACTGTTGGCTAAAGCAAATAATTACATTGTCTGGGAAATATATAATGAACATGAACTTTTCTATGACTTCGTTCATAAGTGTTGCAATATAACTAATATGACCCCAGAAAAATTCTAGAAAAGAGAGTTCAGTCATGCGTTTTATATGCAAATCGGTGTTTGTGTATCAAGTAAGGTAAATATCTGCAATGCCCTAGAGAACATTTATGATGGGCACACACTGGCTGATATATCGGCCGTTCACAGACATAATGGGTGGAATTCAAATGTTTGAAAAGTCGGTTGGGTGTCCGTTTTTTCCTGTCAGACTCCCAACTGACTTTTCAAACACTTGAATCTCCCCCACTGAGTCAGATGTGCGGCACAACTGATGGCGATGAATTTGAGATATATCGGGCCGTCTGGCTGTGTACGGGTGGTCGGTACACTTGAAGCAGGGACGACCGGTGACAGACATCTCAAATGTCTGCCCAGTTGTGACATCAGGCACAACAAATCGGGCATACAAATCGGGCAATGCAGGCATTAGCAGTCACTTGAGGACCTTGATCCTCACATACATGACAAGACACCATTACCCTGAAAACTAAAGATTGTGTGTGAGAGTCACTGTCCCCCACATAAGAGGACAATATTTATACTAGAAACACAAAGTCCATTGGTGAACAAGTTTCCTGATTGAAGTCAAGTACTGTATTATGATTGGTTACATTATAGCTTAGGCTATAAAGTCTCTTAGAATAACACTCTGTAAGTGCATTCTTTGTGCCATCCCACCTTAAAAATATATGATACGATTTTCAAAGTACAAAATAATGGCGTAATATCCTTACCAGCAATAGATCTGGTTGGAACAGGTATTTGTCTTTGACTGCACGTTTGCAGACTGCTGTTTGTTCACTATTCTTAAGTGTAAACAGATTGTGTAGACACTGTGCCTTATTTGTTAGCTTTAGTACAACAAAATGCATGTGTGGAATATGTATAGTCAGTTTAACCACAAAAGCTGTACACATATACTGTATACATATTCCACACTGGTATAAACTTCACTTGGTGGGAGGATTTCATGACTAAAGACTAAAGATCTATGCAAATAAGAAAGTACAGTGAAAGACACTCAAAAAAATACTGTAGCCTGGAAATTGGTATCTAAAAATAGGCCCTGTATAAACTAAAGACCAGCAAGTTAGCCCATAAAACCCGAATCGGTTTGTTACTGTGTACATTTGGTAGTGAAAATTAAATGAGGCGTATTACAACCTGGTTTTGTGCACCTTTACAGCCATTGTATTATCAACTGTATATGGATACTAATAGGTTAATACAAATACCTGCAAGCACCCTCGCGGCACAAGCAACAGTAACTCCGGACTTGCAGATTTTGTTTTGCAGCCACATAGGGCTGGGTACAAAAAAGCCATGACAATACAACTGTAACTAAGCTCCCCTTGAGGCTAACTGAATCGACCCCATTGTATTTGTTAATTAAGACAATTAACTGATCAACGACTTTTGGGCAGTACGGATGGTGTAATGGTTAGCATTACTGCCTCACACTACTGAAGTTATGGGTTTGATTCAGACCATGGCCCTAATGGTATCCGGTCTTTAGGTAGATAGTAACTAGCTCGACAGTCTATTAGTCTACCACTATTGGTTGACATGGTACACTAAATGGGGGTCCATGTTCTAAAAGTAAAAATTGTACACCACAAAAACTTAAAAATAAGATTTTACTTACCGATAAATCTATTTCTCATAGTCCGTAGTGGATGCTGGGGACTCCGTCAGGACCATGGGGAATAGCGGCTCCGCAGGAGACAGGGCACAAAAGCAAGCTTTTAGGATCACATGGCGTGTACTGGCTCCTCCCCCTATGACCCTCCTCCAAGCCTCAGTTAGGTACTGTGCCCGGACGAGCGTACACAATAAGGAAGGATCTTGAATCCCGGGTAAGACTCATACCAGCCACACCAATCACACCGTACAACTTGTGATTTGAACCCAGTTAACAGTATGATAACAATGAAGTAGCCTCTAAAAAAGATGGCTCACAACAATAATAACCCGATTTTTTTGTAACAATAACTATGTACAAGTAATGCAGACAATCCGCACTTGGGATGGGCGCCCAGCATCCACTACGGACTATGAGAAATAGATTTATCGGTAAGTAAAATCTTATTTTCTCTAACGTCCTAGTGGATGCTGGGGACTCCGTCAGGACCATGGGGATTATACCAAAGCTCCCAAACGGGCGGGAGAGTGCGGATGACTCTGCAGCACCGAATGAGAGAACTCCAGGTCCTCCTCAGCCAGGGTATCAAATTTGTAGAATTTAGCAAACGTGTTTGCCCCTGACCAAGTAGCTGCTCGGCAAAGTTGTAAAGCCGAGACCCCTCGGGCAGCCGCCCAAGATGAGCCCACCTTCCTTGTGGAATGGGCATTTACAGATTTTGGCTGTGGCAGGCCTGCCACAGAATGTGCAAGCTGAATTTTACTACAAATCCAACGAGCAATAGTCTGCTTAAAAGCAGGAGCACCCAGCTTTTTGGGTGCCTACAATATAAACAGCAAGTCAGACTTTCTGACTCCAGCCGTCCTGGAATTATATATATACCCCTTGATGAAGTCTGAGGACGAAACGCGTTGGGTACACCTCCACTGACCCTCCATTCTCAAAGATAAGCATCATTGTTTATTTTTTACATACTTTTATCAGTAGAAAATTGTTTTTACTGATTTTAGGTGTTTTAGGGTTCTAGCACAACTGCATTTACTTTCATATATAATCTTTTTTATATTTTTTTATTGCTCCTACTATCCAGCTTTTATATCCATTTTTTATCCCTGTATTTTATTCTAAATTGTATAAATAAATTTGTTATTCTTTTTTGGGAAACCGTATCCTGCTATATTCTTCATATTTATTTTCATTTTCATTAGACACTGTAAGTCGCTGGTACCCCTATCCCCCCCTTCCACATCCTAATCTTAAGGCAACTTATCACTGCCGAATTTTTAGGGGTTAGCTGACACCTTACATTTTTAAAGGAGTGTCTTTAATTACTGTATTACCACTTTATAAATATCTGTTCACATACACCTGTGGCGCCGTACCCCCACTATCCAATCCATATATATATATATATATATATATATATATATATTTTCAGGGCCCTGACAACGTCTAGCAACTTGGAGTCCTCCAAGTCCCTAGTAGCCGCAGGCACCACAATAGGTTGTTTCAGGTGAAACGCTGACACCACCTTAGGAAGAAACTGGGGACGAGTCCGCAGTTCTGCCCTGTCCGAATGGAAAATCAAATATGGGCTTCTGTAAGACAAAGCCGCCAATTTTGACAATCGCCTGGCCGAGGCCAGGGCCAACAGCATGGTCACTTTCCATGTGAGATATTTCAAATCCACAGATTTGAGTGGTTCAAACCAATATGATTTGAGGAATCCCAACACTACGTTGAGATCCCACGGTGCCACTGGAGGCACACAAGGGCTGTATATGCAATACTCCCTTGACAAACGTCTGGACTTCAGGAACTGAAGCCAATTCTTTCTGGAAGAAAATCTATAGGGCCGAAACTTGAACCTTAATGGACACCAATTTTAGGCTCATAGACACTCCTGTTTGCAGGAAGTGCAGAAAACGACCTAGTTGAAATTTTTTCGTGGGGCCTTCCTGGCCTCACCCACGCAACATATTTTTACCACATGTGGTGATAACGTTGTGCGGTCACCTCCTTCCTGGCTTTGACCAGGGTAGGTATGACCTCTTCCGGAATGCCTTTTCCCTTAGGATCCGGCGTTCAAACCGCCATGCCGTCAAACGCAGTCGCGGTAAGTCTTGGAACAGACAAGGTCCCTGCTGGAGCAGGTCCTTTCTTAAAGGCCGATGCCACGGTTCCTCTTGGAACAGACATGGTACTTGCTGAAAGCAAATCCCTTCTTAGCTCCCGAGGCCATTAGTCCTCTGTGAGCATCTCTTGAAGTTCCGGTTACCAAGTCCCTCTTGGCCAATCCGGAGCCACGAGTATAGTTCTTACTCCTCTATGTCTTATAATTCTCAATACCTTGGTTATGAGAAGCAGAGGAGGGAACCCATACACCGACTGTTACACCCACGGTGTTACCAGGACGTCCACAGCTATCGCCTGAAGGTCTCGTGACCTGGCGCAATACCTGTCCCATTTTTTGTTCGGGCGGGACGCCATCATGTCCACCTTTGGTCTTTCCCAACGGTTCACCATCATGCGGAAAACTTCCCGATGAAGTTCCCACTCTCCCGGGTGGAGGTCGTGCCTGCTGAGGAAGTCTGCTTCCCAGTCGTCCACTCCCGGAATGAACACTGCTGACAGTGCTATCACATGATTTTCCGCCTAGCGAAAAATCCTTGCAGTTTTGTCACTGCCCTCCTGCTTCTTGTGCCGCCCTTTCTGTTTACGTGGGCGACTGCCGTGATGTTATCCCACTGGATCAATACCGGCTGACCTTGAAGCAGAGGTCTTGCTAAGCTTAGAGCATTATAAATTTGCTCTTAGCTCCAGTATATTTATGTGGAGAGAATTCTCCAGACTTGATCACACTCCTTGTGTGACTGCTCCCCAGCCTCTCAGGCTGGCCTCCGTGGTCACGAGCATCCAATCCTGAATGCCGAATCTGCGGCCCTCTAGAAGATGAGCACTCTGTAATCACCACAGGAGAGACACCCTTGTCCTTGGATATAGGGTTATCCGCTGATGCATCTGAAGATGCGATCCGGACCATTTGTCCAGCAGATCCCACTGAAGAGTTCTTGCGTGAAATCTGCCGAATGGAAGCGCTTCGTAATAAGCCACCATTTTTACCAGGACTCTTGTGCAATGATGCACTGACACTTTTCCTGGTTTTAGGAGGATCCCGATTAGCTCGGATAACTCCCTGGCTTTCTCCTCTGGGAGAAACACCTTTTCCTGGACTGTGTCCAGAATCATCCCTAGGACCAGCAGACGTGTCGTCGGAACAACTGCGGTTTTGGAATATTTAGAATCCACCCGTGCTGTCGTAGAACTACTTGAGATAGTGCTACTCCGACCTCCAACTGTTCTCTGGACCTTGTTCTTATCAGGAGGTCGTCCATTTTCTTTGAAGACGAATCCTCCTTTCGGTCATTACCTTGGTAAGGACCCGGGGTGCCTTGGACAATCCAACGGCATCGTCTTGAAACTGATAGTGACAGTTCTGTACCACGAACCTGAGGTACCCTTGGTGAGAAAAGGCAAATTTTGGGACATGGAGGTAAGCATCCCTGATGTCCCGGGACACCATATAGTCCCCTTGTTCTTTGCTATCACTGCTCTGAGTGACTCCATCTGGATTTGAACCCTTGTAAGTGTTCAAATTTTTCAGATTTAGAATAGGTCTCACCTAGCCTTCAGTACCACCATATAGTGTGGAGTAATACCCCTTTCCTTGTTGTCGGAGGGGTAAATTTATTATCACCTGCTGGGAATACAGCTTGTGAATTGTTTTCAATACTGCCTCCCTGTTGGAGGGAGACATTGGTACAGCAGACTACAGGAACCTGCGAGGGGGGAAACCTCTCGACATTCCAATCTGTACCCCTTGGATACTACTTGTAGGATCCAGGGGTCCTGTACGGTCCCAGCGTCATGCTGAGAACTTGGTAGAAGCGGTGGAGGGCTTCTGTTCCTGGGAATGGGCTGCCTGCTGCAGTCTTCTTCCCTTTCCTCTATCCCTGGGCAGATATGACTCTTATAGGGACGAAAGGACTGAGGCTGAAAAGACGGTGTCTTTTTCTGCAGAGATGTGACTTAGGGTAAAAAACGGTGGATTTTCCAGCAGTTGCCCTGGCCACCAGGTCCCATGGACCGACCCCAAATAACTCCTCCCCTTTATACGGCAATACATCTTTGTGCCGTTTGGAATCTGCATCACCTGACCACTGTCGTGTCCATAAACATCTTCTTGCAGATATGGACATCGCATTTACTCTTGATGCCAGAGTGCAAATATCCCTCTGCGCATCTTGCATATATAGAAATGCATCCTTTAAATGCTCTATAGTCAATAAAATACTGTCCCTGTCAAAGGTATCAATATTTTTAGTCAGGGAATCCGACCAAGCCACCTCAGCTCTGCACATCCAGGCTGAGGCGATCGCTGGTCGCAGTATAACACCAGCATGTGTGTGTATACTTTTTAGGATATTTTTCAGCCTCCTATCAGCTGGCTCCTTAAGTACGGCCCTATCCGTAGATGGTACCGCTACTTGTTCTGATAAGCGTGTGAGCGCCTTATCCACCCTGAGGGGTGTTTCCCACCGCGCCTTAACTTCTGGCGGGAAAGGGTATACCGCCAATAATTTTCTATCGGGGGAAACCCACGCATCATCACACACTTCATTTAATTTATCTGATTCAGGAAAAACTACAGGTAGTTTTTTCACCTCACACATAATACCCTTTTTTGTGGTACTTGGAGTATCAGAAATATGTAACACCTCCTTCATTGCCCTTAACGTGTGGCCCTAAAAGAAAATACGTTTGTTTCTTCACCGTCGACACTGAAATCAGTGTCCGTGTCTGGGTCTGTGTCGACCGACTGAGGTAAATGGGCATTTTACAGCCCCTGACGGTGTTTGAGACGCCTGGACAGATATTAATTTGTTCGCCGGCCCTCTCATGTCGTCAACCGGCTTGCAGCGTGTTGACATTGTCACGTAATTTCCATAAATAAGCCATCCATTCCGGTGTCGACTCCCTAGAGAGTGACATCACCATACAGGCAATTTGCTCCGCCTCCTCACCAATATTTTCCTCATACATGTCGACACACACGTACCGACATACAGCACACACATAGGGAATGCTCTGATAGAGGACAGGACCCACTAGCCCTTTGGGGAGACAGAGGGAGAGTTTGCCAGCACACACCAAAACGCTATAATTATCCAGGGACAACCTTTATATAAGTGTTCCTCCCTTATAGCATTTTAATATATATACATACATATCGCCAAATCAGTGCCCCCCCTCTCTGTTTTAACCCTGTTTCTGTAGTGCAGTGCAGGGGAGAGCATGGGAGCCTTCCCACCAGCCTTTCTGTGAGGGAAAATGGCGCTGTGTGCTGAGGAGAATAGGCCCCGCCCCCTTTTCGGCGGGCTTCTTCTCCGGAGTTTTAGATATCTGGCAGGGGTTAAATACATCCATATAGCCTCAAGGGCTATATGTGATGTATTTTTCGCCATACAGGTATTATACATTGCTGCCCAGGGCGCCCCCCTCCAGCGCCCTGCACCCTCCGTGACCGCTGTGTGAAGTGTGCTGACAACAATGGCGCACAGCTGCAGTGCTGTGCGCTACCTGATGAAGACTGAGAGTCTTCTGCCGCCTGGTTCCGGACCTCTTCATCTTCAGCGTCTGCAAGGGGGGTCGGCGGCGCGGCTCCGGGACGAACCCCAGGGCGAGCCCTGTGTTCCGACTCCCTCTGGAGCTATGTCCAGTAGCCTAAGAATCCAATCCATCCTGCACGCAGGTGAGTTGAAAATCTCTCCCCTAAGTCCCTCGATGCAGTGAGCCTGTTGCCAGCAGGACTCACTGAAAAATAAGAATTTACTTACCGATAATTCTATTTCTCGGAGTCCGTAGTGGATGCTGGGGTTCCTGAAAGGACCATGGGGAATAGCGGCTCCGCAGGAGACAGTAGCGGCTCCGCAGGAGACAGGGCACAAAAAGTAAAGCTTTAGGATCAGGTGGTGTGCACTGGCTCCTCCCCCTATGACCCTCCTCCAAGCCTCAGTTAGGTACTGTGCCCGGACGAGTGTACACAATAAGGAAGGATTTATAAATCCCGGGTAAGACTCATACCAGCCACACCAATCACACTGTACAACCTGTGATCTGAACCCAGTTAACAGTATGATAACAGCGGAGCCTCTGAAAAGATGGCTCACAACAATAATAACCCGATTTTTGTAACTATGTACAAGTAATGCAGATAATCCGCACTTGGGATGGGCGCCCAGCATCCACTACGGACTCCGAGAAATAGAATTATCGGTAAGTATATTCTTATTTTCTCTATCGTCCTAGTGGATGCTGGGGTTCCTGAAAGGACCATGGGGATTATACCAAAGCTCCCAAACGGGCGGAAGAGTGCGGATGACTCTGCAGCACCGAATGAGAGAACTCCAGGTCCTCCTTAGCCAGGGTATCAAATTTGTAGGATTTTACAAACGTGTTTGCCCCTGACTAAATAGCCGCTCGGCAAAGTTGTAAAGCCGAGACCCCTCGGGCAGCCGCCCAAGATGAGCCCACCTTCCTTGTGGAATGGGCATTTACATATTTTGGCTGTGGCAGGCCTGCCACAGAATGTGCAAGCTGAATTGTATTACACATCCAACTAGCAAAAGTCTGCTTAAAAGCAAGAGCACCCAGTTTGTTGGGTGCATACAGGATAACAGCAAGTCAGTTTTCCTGACTCCAGCCGTCCTGGAACCTATATTTTCAGGGCCCTGACCACATCTAGCAACTTGGAGTCCTCCAAGTCCCTAGTAGGCGCAAGACACCACAATAAGCTGGTTCAGGTGAAACACTGACACCACCTTAGGGAGAGAACTGGGGACGAGTCCGCAGCTCTGCCCTGTCCGAATGGACAAACAGATATGGGCTTTTTTGAGAAAAAAAAACCACCAATTTGACACTCGCCTGGTCCAGGCCAGGTCCAAGAGCATGTTCACTTTTCATGTGAGATGCTTCAAATCCACAGATTTGACTGGTTTTAAACCAATGTGTTTTGAGGAATCCCAGAACTACGTTGAGATCCCACAGTGCCACAAAAGGGGGTTGTATATGCAATACTCCCTTGACAAACTTCTGGACTTCAGGAACTGAAGCCACTTCTTTCTGGAAGAAAAATCGACAGGGCCGAAATTTGAACCTTAATGGACCCCAATTTGAGGCCCATAGACACTCCTGTTTGCAAGAAATGCAGGAATCGACCGAGTTGAAATTTCTTCGTGGGGCCTTCCTGGCCTCACACCACGCAACATATTTTCGCCACATGTGGTGATAATGTTGTGCGGTCACCTCCTCTCTGGCTTTGACCAGGGTAGGAATGACCTCTTCCTGAATGCCTTTTCCCTTAGGATCCGGCGTTCCACCGCCATGCCGTCAAACGCAGCTGCGGTAAGTCTTGGAACAGACATGGTACTTGCTGAAACAAGTCCCTTCTTAGCGGCAGAGGCCATAAGTCCTCTGTGAGCATCTCTTGAAGTTCCGGGTACCAAGTCCTTCTTGGCCAATCCGGAGCCATGAGTATAGTTCTTACTCCTCTACGTCTTATAATTCTCAGTACCTTAGGTATGAAAAGCAGAGGATGGAACACATACACCGACTGGTACACCCACGGTGTTACCAGAACGTCCACAGCTATTGCCTGAGGGTCTCTTAACCTGGCGCAATACCTGTCCCGTTTTTTGTTCAGACGGGACGCCATCATGTCCACCTTTGGTAATTCCCAACGGTTTACAATTATGTGGAAAACTTCCCCATGAAGTTCCCACTCTGCCGGGTGGAGGTCGTGCCTACTGAGGAAGTCTGCTTCCCAGTTTCCATTCCCGGAATGAAACACTGCTGACAGTGCTATCACATGATTTTCCGCCCAGCGAAAAGTCCTTGCAGTTTTTGCCACTGCCCTCCTGCTTCTTGTGCCGCCCTGTCTATTTACGTGGGCGACTGCCGTGATGTTTTATCCCACTGGATCAATACCGGCTGACCTTGAAGCAGAGATCTTGCTAAGCTTAGAGCATTATAAATTTACCCTTAGCTATATTTATGTGGAGAAAAATCTCCAGACTTGATCACACTCCCTGGAAATTTTTTCCTTGTGTGACTGCTCCCCAGCCTCTCGGGCTGGCCTCCGTGGTCACCAACATCCAAAACTGAATGCCGAATCTGCGGCCCTCTAGAAGATGAGCACTCTGTAACCACCACAGGAGAGACACCCTTGTCCTTGGATATAGGGTTATCCGCTGATGCATCTGAAGATGCGATCCGGACCATTTGTCCAGCAGATCCCACTGAAAAGTTCTTGCATGAAATCTGCCGACTGGAATTGCTTCGAAGGAAGTCACCATTTTTTTTACCATGGCCCTTGTGCAATGATGCACTGATTTTAGGAGGTTCCTGACTAGCTCGGATAACTCCCTGGCTTTCTCTTCCGGGAGAAACACCTTTTTCTGGACTGTGTCCAGAATCATCCCTAAGCACAGGAGACTTGTTGTCGGGATCAGCTGCGATTTTGGAATCTTTAGAATCCACCCCTGCTGTTGTAACAGTATCCGAGATAGTGCTACTCCGACCTCCAACTGTTCCCTGGACTTTGCCCTTATCAGGAGATCGTCCAAGTAAGGGATAATTAAGACGCCTTTTCTTCGAAGAAGAACCATCATTTCGGCCATTACCTTGGTAAAGACCCTGGGTGCCGTAGACAATCCAAACGGCAGCGTCTGAAACTGATAGTGACAGTTCTGTACCACGAACCTGAGGTACCCTTAGTGATAAGGGCAAATTTGGGACATGGAGGTAAGCATCCCTGATGTCTCGGGACACCAGATAGTCCCCTTCTTCCCGGTTCGTTATCACTGCTCTGAGTGACTCCATCTTGATTTGAACCTTTGTAAGTGTTCAAATTTTTTTAGATTTAGAATAGGTCTCACCTAGCCTTCTGGCTTCAGTACCACAATATAGTGTGGAATAATACCCCTTTTCTTGTTGTAGGAGGGGTAATTTAATTATCACCTGCTGGGAATACAGCTCGTGAATTTTTTCCCATACTGCCTCCTTGTCGGAGGGAGACCTTGGTAAAGCAGCCTTCAGGAGCCTGCGCAGGGGAAACGTCTCGACATTCCAAACTGTACCCCTGGGATACTACTTGTAGGATCCAGGGGTCCTGTACGGTCTCAGCGTCATGCTGAGAGCTTGTCAGAAGGGTTGGAACGCTTCTGTTCCTGGGAATGGGCTGCCTGCTGCAGTCTTCTTCCCTTTCCTCTATCCCTGGGCAGATATGACTCTTATAGGGACGAAAGGACTGAAGCTGAAAAGACGGTGTCTTTTCCTGCAGAGATGTGACTTAGGGTAAAAACGGTGGATTTTCCAGCAGTTGCCGTGGCCACCAGGTCCGATGGACCGACCCCAAATAACTCCTCTTCCTTTATACGGCAATACACCTTTGTGCCGTTTGGAATCTGCATCACCTGACCACTGTCGTGTCCATAAACATCTTCTGGCAGATATGGACATCGCACTTACTCTTGATGCCAGAGTGCAAATATCCCTCTGTGCATCTCGCATATATAGAAATACATCCTTTAAATGCTCTATAGTCAATAAAATACTGTCCCTGTCAAGGGTATCAATATTTTTAGTCAGGGAATCCGACCAAGCCACCCCAGCTCTGCACATCCAGGCTGAGGCGATCGCTGGTCGCAGTATAACACCAGTATGTGTGTATATACTTTTTATGATATTTTTCCAGCCTCCTGTCAGCTGGCTCCTTGAGGACAGCCCTATCTATAGACGGTACCGCCACTTGTTCTGATAAGCGTGTGAGCGCCTTATCCACCCTAAGGGGTGTTTCCCAACGCGCCCTAACTTCTGGCGGGAAAGGGTATACCGCCCATATTTTCTATCGGGGGGAACCCACGCATCATCACACACTTCATTTAATTTATCTGATTCAGGAAAAACTACGGTAGTTTTTTCACATCCCACATAATACCCTCTTTTGTGGTACTTGTAGTATCAGAAATATGTAACACCTCCTTCATTGCCCTTAACGTGTGGCCCTAATAAGGAATACGTTTGTTTATTCACCGTCGACACTGGATTCAGTGTCCCTGTCTGTGTCGACCGACTAAAGTAAACGGGCGTTTTAAAACCCCTGACGGTGTTTTTGAGACGTCTGGACCGGTACTAATTGTTTGTCGGCCGTCTCATGTCGTCAACCGACCTTGGCGCGTGTTGACATTATCACGTAATTCCCTAAATAAGCCATCCATTCCGGTGTCGACTCCCTAGAGAGTGACATCACCATTACAGGCAATTGCTCCGCCTCCTCACCAACATCGTCCTCATACATGTCGACACACACGTACCGACACACAGCACACACACAGGGAATGCTCTGATAGAGGACAGGACCTACTAGCCCTTTGGAGAGACAGAGGGAGAGTTTGCCAGCACACACCAAAAACGCTATAATTATATAGGGACAACCTTATATAAGTGTTTTCCCTTATAGCATCTTTTTTATATATTTCCAACGCCAAATTAGTGCCCCCCCTTTCTGTTTTAACCCTGTTTCTGTAGTGCAGTGCAGGGGAGAGCCTGGGAGCCTTCCCTCCAGCCTTTCTGTGAGGGAAAATGGCGCTGTGTGCTGAGGAGATAGGCCCCGCCCCTTTTTCGGCGGCCTCGTCTCCCGCTCTTAACGGATTCTGGCAGGGGTTAAATATCTCCATATAGCCCCCGGAGGCTATATGTGAGGTATTTTTAGCCAAAAAAGGTTTTCATTTGCCTCCCAGGGCGCCCCCCTCCCAGCGCCCTGCACCCTCAGTGACTGCCGTGTGAAGTGTGCTGAGAGGAAAATGGCGCACAGCTGCAGTGCTGTGCGCTACCTTAAGAAGACTGAGGAGTCTTCTGCCGCCGATTCTGGACCTCTTCTCGTTTCAGCATCTGCAAGGGGGCCGGCGGCGAGGCTCCGGTGACCATCCAGGCTGTACCTGTGATCGTCCCTCTGGAGCTAATGTCCAGTAGCCAAGAAGCCAATCCATCCTGCACGCAGGTGAGTTCACTTCTTCTCCCCTAAGTCCCTCGTTGCAGTGATCCTGTTGCCAGCAGGACTCACTGTAAAATAAAAAACCTAAGCTAAACTTTTCTAAGCAGCTCTTTAGGAGAGCCACCTAGATTGCACCCTTCTCGGCCGGGCACAAAAATCTAACTGAGGCTTGGAGGAGGGTCATAGGGGGAGGAGCCAGTGCACACCACCTGATCCTAAAGCTTTACTTTTTGTGCCCTGTCTCCTGCGGAGCCGCTACTGTCTCCTGCGGAGCCGCTATTCCCCATGGTCCTTTCAGGAACCCCAGCATCCACTAGGACGATAGAGAAATAAAGAACCTAAAAACTTTTTCTAAGTAACTCTTTAAGAGAGCCACCTAGATTGCACCCTTCTCGGCCGGGCACAAAAACCTAACTGAGGCTTGGAGGAGGGTCATAGGGGGAGGAGCCAGTACACACCATGTGATCCTAAAAGCTTGCTTTTGTGCCCTGTCTCCTGCGGAGCCTTTATTCCCCATGGTCCTGACGGAGTCCCCAGCATCCACTAGGACATTAGAGAAAACCTTGCATCAACAATTTTCATATCGACCTTGTGCAAGTCAACCTTTTGGGGTTAACCTAAACACTGTCAAACTTTTTACTGTCGACCTAATGAACCATACCCGGTCCTAACGGTGTGTAGTTTGTATAGTCTCCCCGTAATTGCGTAGGTTTCCTCCAGGTACTCAAAAAAAAAATAACCCTAGTGTGTAAGTGTATGCCTGTATGTCTGTTTACGGAAGACTAGATGGGCCAAATGGTTCTAACTGCCGTCCAATTCTATGTTTCTGTGTTTTATTATAAATAAAGCAAAGTAACTTTTGAATGTGTGTAAAGATAGGAATTTCAATAATTGTTTTTACAAACACTGTTCCATACAATAAAAAGCTTCTACAAAAAAAGGGCTGCCAATTGAGATGAGAAACATGCAAGGATCACATATACAATGACTCCAATCAAATCCACCTGGAAATGGCTATATTCCCCACTTTACATGAATAACATTAAGGGTTAGGCTGTGGGAAGGGGCAGTTAGGAATAGGCTGCAGGAGGGATGGTTTAGGGCATAGGTTCTCAAACTCGGTCCTCGGGGGCCCACACAGTGCATGTTTTGCAGGTCTCATCACAGAATCACAAGTGAAATAATAAGCTGCACCTGTGGGCCTTTTAAAATGTGTCAGTGAGTAATTAATACACCTGTGCCCCTGCTGGGTTACCTGCAAAACATGCACTGTGTGGGCTCCTGAGGACAGAGTTTGAGAACCTATGGTTTAGGGTTATGATTAGTTGTAGGGTAAAAACACTTACTGGGATGTGTCGAGATTCTTGTCTTCAGGATCCTGCTGTCAGTATTCTGACTGTCAGGATCCCTCCTGCCGGTATTTCATACGCAACCGCCACATAGAGACCAATGCACATAGCACTGAGAGGGTGAGCAGCTGGGAAGGGGAGTGTGAGCTTGGGAACAGTGTTTATGGATTCTTATTGGTTCACAAAGTTATTTTTCTCTACTCTCTACAGTTACCGTCAGTCCCCAACTTTTGATTGGGAGTGAGAAACAAATGATGGAAGCCCAGGAAAGAGGTCCTCCCCGAAGAATCTAATGAGGGACTTATTTATATTAAGTGTGCACTGAGTCAACCAATAATCAATTATTATCTGTGTAGTTTAAGCTAAACACTGAAAACAAGGCCTGACTGGGTGCTATTATTTAGTTTAAATATTGCACCTAAAGGCAATGATAACAAATCAATGCTCAGAAGGGGGTAATTACAGGTGCTGTCTGGGCAATCTGTGCTCGCTATGACTAACAAATGTTAACTGGTACTTCAAATTGTGCAGATTTTTTTTAATTTAAATAATTGTTCGTGATGTGAACTTTATGATTTCACAAATGGGCAAGTTTTTTGTGCATGTCTATTTCTACCCGCCATAAAAACACAAGGCTATGTCTATTGAAATACTGTAGGGTGGAAACCAAGAAGCGTCACAATGAGGCAAATGCTTAAAAACTTAAGACATTTTCATCACTTAAATTCTAAAAAAACTTCATAACCACAATGCACACGTCATCAACCAAGATCCATTCTCTATGTGTGCAAGCAGTTTCTCTCTTTTTGGTCACCGTAATATGACATCAGTCAGGATAAGGTGACAGGAGTCAGAGTCTCATTCAAAACACTCTGACAAATCAATCATCATCTCTCTCCACCGCATATAACCTGCTCAGCTATTCTCCATGCTCTACAGCACGAGTCTTATGAGGACACGCAACTGTGTACCTATCATGAGGTATTAGGCTAAATATAGATTTTAAAAAAAGTCAAAACAACCAAATATTTGTTTCAAAGAAACACTAAACAAAAATAGGAATTTAATACCTACCGGTAATTCCTTTTCTCCTAGTCTATAGTGGATACTGGGGCTTGTACTTTAGTACCATGGTGTATAGATCGTCCACTGGAGCCTGGCACTTTAAAAACTTTTAGTGTGTGCATGTGTGTGCTGGCTCCTCCCCTCTATGCCCTTCCTATCAGACTCAGTCTAGGAAACTGTGCCCAAGGAGACGGACAATCTGAGAGAAGAACGAAACAGTGGTGAATCAATAAGCCAACACACAACCATAAATGAAAGGAGGGCGCTAACCAGAACAAAGGATAGCAACACCAACCTAACCCGGATAGCACAGCAATCCGCACAACAGAAGAGGACCGCAACATCGGTCCAACCAAAAACTTACACAGGTGGGGCGGGGCTTCGGCGGACATGGACTAGCTCTCCAGATTATTTCTCCTGATAATCCATCCTGTGTCCACCCCTGGGCCTGAAAACCACCCCGCTGTCTCTCTAAAGGTGTGGAGGGGCCCCTGTGATAGTTTGAGACCCGCTCGTTTCCTCCCCGTTGCGGCAGAGCTGCTTGTGTGCCGGACTCCCGAGCCTTCGGCACCACGTGGGACACCGTTCTCCTCTCTGCCCGCGCTCTCCGATCACTGCCCTGCCCGCTCCCGGCGCCCGAGCCTGCTACAGCTCCTGTGCGGTCCCGGAGCTTGAGAGACGCCGGAGCAAGCCTCACCTATCCCTGCCTTACCTGGCTGTGTTTCCGCGGGGCCTCCCGTAGTGGCGCTGCCGCGGGTGCCGCTGCTGCTCTCCGTCCTCCTGCGGCTCTGACCTCTGCCCTCCGGCTCCCTTCTGGACTGTGCTGCGGGGGAAGCGGTTTGTGACCTGGAGGGTTTGCCTTGTATAAGCGCCGTGTCTGACTGTATGTGCCCCACACCGCACTGGGACATTGCTCTGTCACATTAACCCCTGAAACACTTGCCTGCTGCTGTCCCTATAAATCCTGAGGCCTCCAGGGGCTCGGATGAGCAGGCTACTGTCATAACATCTGCTCCGTGTGACTTGTCAGCTGGGGGTTCTCCTGCTACGGCTTCCCCTCTGGGATTCTGTGACAGACCCTCCATTTTGTATTATTGTCGGCTTCCTGTGAGGGACGTCAGCTGGAGGAGCTTCTGTTGTACTATACGCACTGGCGCGCACTGGGTGATTCTGCTTTATTATCCGTGCTCACAGGCTGCCACTGGCCGGTTTTGATATACTATTTCTTCACAGACTGCTGCTGGACAGTTTTGATATACTATATTTCCTGGCGGGCAGCTACTGGTCGGTTTTTTGATATACTACGTCTTTCTGGTTCCCGCCTTCAGTTCGCTAAGATGGTCAAACAGCACCAGAACAACGCAGCCGCCGCGAAGCTAGAGAAATTTTCTACAAATCGGCCTCAACGTGGGGAGGAAGCACAATCGGCCTCTCTTGACCGCCGTCGCCTTCTAATAGCTCCTTGTCTGTGGAGGCTTCGGAAGCAGCCCTGCAGAAGGTACTGCAGGGTGGTCACCGCCAGCGAGGCCCGCTTGGCCGACAGGATCGGTCAGGTCCAGGCGGACCTATCCATTATACACCAAGACCTCCAGCGGGTGCGAGAAAGGGTCGGTGAGGTTGAAACGCGCATTTCCACGCCAGAAGACACAGTCTCGCCACTCGGTAGATGCACCACTGCTCTAGAGTCCCAGATGACGAAGGTACACAAGAAGATGACAGATATGGAGGGGAGGCTGCGACGGAACAACGTCCGTCTTGTCGGCCTGCCCGAGAAGGAGGAGGGTGCCTCCCCCGAGAAATTTCTTGAACGCTGGCTGCTGGATACGTTTGGAGCGGAGGAGTTCACCGCACACTTTGCCGTGGAGCGCGCTCACAGAGTCACAATGCGTCCACTACCTCCGGGGGCACCTCCCCGCACGTTCATAGCCAAGCTCCTTCATTATCGTGATAGGGATGTGATTCTGAAACTGGCCCGCACCAAAGGTCCTCTCATGTGGAACGGTTCTCCAATTTCAGTCTTTCCAGATTTTGCTATTGATGTTCAGAAGGACAGAGCTCAGTTTGTCCCTGTGAAACGCAGGCTGCGTGAACTGAATATCCCTTATGCCATGCTCTTCCCGTCTAAACTGCGGGTGGTGTCAGACGGAGAAACTAAATTCTTCATGACCCCCCGCGAAGCATCATTTGACTGGACAGACGCTTTCCGGCTCGGCGGGCGCTAGCCGCTGATTGAACTCCTGCATCTCGTTTCTCTACTGATTAATGTTTTGCTCCCTTTATACCTGCTATGTCATTTATGAGTGTGGTCTAGGGGGGTGGGGATTTCTCATTTTGCTGTTTTATGTTGAGTTGCTATGCTGGACCTATACGGGTTCTCTGCGGCTTCTTACGAGCCTTCACCAGGATAATGTGGTAATTCAGGGTTAAGGGAAATACGAGTAGTTCCTCCCGTAATGTTTTTCTGCTCTTTGTTATCAATGTCCCACGAAATAGTTTTCGGGGGGGTGTGTGTGGGGGGGGGGGGGGGGGGGTTGGATTGTTTTGTTAATTGGGGGGTGGTGGTGGCCTAGGGGGGGACTTGAGTTTAACTGGGAGACTCACCTGTCTCGAGGTTATTAAATTCTTGGTCCCCTTTTTGGACATTGGATTTTGGTTTTGCTAAGTATTGGCAGAACATGTAAAGGTGTTTTCTGCCTTAGCTGTTACTGTTATCTTTAAGGGAATTTTGTTTGTTAGGGAACCAGGTATGCTGCCAGTTATAAGTGGTATACGGGGTGGGGGCTGGGGTTATTTCAGGACAATATTGTTTATTTGTCTTAATTTCCTGCTATGTACTGCGCTGGTTTCTGTTCTGCTTGTGTCGCAGCTCTTCCTGGGCGTCTGTTCTTTGCTGTTTGCTGGAGGTGGCTGGTCGCGGGTGGTCTGTATTACTAACCGGATGGGTTACTATGGCTTTGGTTAGATTTCTGTCATGGAATGTACGGGGACTCAATGACAAAATTAAGCGCTCCCTCGTACTTCGACAGATCAAGCATTATGCATCGGATATAACCTGCCTGATGGAAACCCACTTAGTGGGTTCTAAGATTATGTCTCTTAAAAAGCCGTGGGTGGGCTGGGCCTTTCATTCCATGCATACTGCTGCGTCTCGAGGAGTGTCGATCCTGATTAAAAAGTCTGTCCCCTTCTTGTTTGATAGTGTGCAAACGGATCAATGGGGTAGATATGTGTTTCTGAAGTGTAAAATTAACTCCATCCCCCTACTACTGCTGGCTGTATATGTGCCCCCTCCATATTCGCATGATGTGCTAAAAAAGGTGTCCGCTTTTATGGCTGCATCCCCTGGAGTGGCTGCTATATGTATGGGTGATTTTAACAATGTTTTAAACTGTGTGATGGATAGGTTGTCGGCGACTTCCTCTGGCCCACAGCCGAGGCGGTCTCCGTTTGCGGACACTGTCTCGGAGCTGGGTTTGGTTGATCCCTGGAGAGTGAAATATCCCGATTTGAGGCAATATTCATGTTTTTCGCATTCTCACTCTTCCTTTCCTAGGATAGACTTGGCTCTCCTTTCTCGGGAGCTTCTGCCTAAAGTTCGAGGTGTCAGATATGAGACTAGAGGTATTTCGGATCACTCCCCTATATCGTTGCATATTGACTTAGACTGTCAGCGGGGACAAGCAGTATGGAAATGTAACCCTTTCTGGCTGACGCATATGGGAGAGGGATCTGAATTGGAAGCTAGCTGGCTAGAATTTTTTGATATGTACAGTGGCACCACCGATGTGTCTCTGCTGTGGGACACCTTTAAAGCCATCCTGAGGGGTACTCTGATTAAACGGGTGGGCAGTCTTAAATCCTCCTTTAAAAAACGTGAAGCCGACTTGGAGGCCCAGGTTGTTGCTTCAGAAGAGATATATTTGTGGGACGGCTTGGTTGCCTCTAGGCAAGATTGGCTCCATGCTCAGGGTGAATGGAAGGAATATCTGTGGGGGAAAACCCAACACACACTTCTCTTCTCCTCACATGTCCAGTATGCTACAGGGGATAGACCGAGTTTGTACTTGGCCAATCTTGCAAGAGGGGATCGCTCCTCTTATACTATAGTGGAGGTTTTGAACTCGGCGGGGACGGTACTAGACCGTACCCCTCAAATTGTGGCAGAATTTGTTTCATATTATCAAGTATTATATAGTTCCAAATTGACCTGTTGCCCACTAGAACTGAGTACTTACTTAGATGGAATTCAATTGCCCTGTATCTCTAGTGAAGCCAGAGCCCTTCTTGAAGCTCCATTATCATTGGAGGAGATTGAAATGGCGATCTCTGCTTCCCCTGATGGTAAGGCCTCTGGCCTTGATGGTATCCCGTCTGAACTGTATAAGAAACATGCTAAATTTTTCGCCCCTCAATTGCTAAGCTTGTTCACTACAATTTTTGCCCAGAACGTGCTTCCCCCATCTATGGCGGAGGCGTTAATTATAGTGATTCCAAAACCGGATAAGGACACCAGGAGGGTTGAATCATACCGTCCTATCTCCCTGCTGCCCACGGATATTAAGATCCTGGCCAAAGTTCTCGCTTCTAGACTTAATCAGGTTATCTCCCAAATCATTCACCCTGACCAAACGGGCTTTATGCCTGGTAAGTCCACCGCTGTTAACTTGAGACACCTGTTCACTCATTTCCAGCTCTCTCGTGGTGAGGCCTGCTCTGCCGTTTAGATGCCGCAAAGGCCTTTGACTCGGTGGAGTGGGCCTTCCTATGGGAGGTTATGGGTAGGTTTGGCATGGGTCCCAACTTTATCAGTTATGTTAAGCTACTGTATTTCCTCCCCATGGCCAGAGTCTCGGTGAACGGGTTTGTGTCGCACTCCTTCCCCGTTTAGGGGAACGAGACAAGGCTGCCCCCTATCCCCGACTCTATTTGCCATCGCTATTGAGCCACTGGCAAGTTTGATCAGGGCTACTCAGGATGTTATGGGTATTAGGGTGGGCGCGAGGGAGGACAGAATAGCATTATACGCTGATGACCTTTTGTTATTCGTTGATGATTATGTTTCCTCTATGCCTAAAATCCTTGATTTGATAACTAACTATGGTCACTTCTCTGGGCTCAGTATTAACTGGGACAAGTCCACCATCACTTTGCTTAGGGGCCCAATCCCGGTAGCTCCACTGATCCATACCCCGCTCAAGTGGGTGGATTCTTTTAAGTACCTGGGTATATGGGTATCGAATTACCCTTGTGCCTACGTATCCCTCAACATTAAGCCACATATTGTATACCTTCGCTCAAGGGTCAAGGTGTGGGGGACCCTGCCTCTTACTGTTACTGGTAGGGTCAATTTGGTGAAAAATAAGAATTTACTCACCGGTAATTCTATTTCTCGTAGTCCGTAGTGGATGCTGGGACTCCGTAAGGACCATGGGGAATAGCGGCTCCGCAGGAGACTGGGCACAACTAAAAGAAAGCTTTAGACTACTGGTGTGCACTGGCTCCTCCCACTATGACCCTCCTCCAGACTTCAGTTAGGATACTGTGCCCGGAAGAGCTGACACAATAAGGAAGGATTTTGAATCCCGGGTAAGACTTATACCAGCCACACCAATCACACCGTATAACTCGTGATAGAATACCCAGTTAACAGTATGATAACAACTGAGCCTCTTAACAGATGGCTCAACAATAACCCTTTAGTTAAACAATAACTATATAACAAGTATTGCAGACAATCCGCACTTGGGATGGGCGCCCAGCATCCACTACGGACTACGAGAAATAGAATTACCGGTGAGTAAAATAAGAATTTACTTACCGATAATTCTATTTCTCGGAGTCCGTAGTGGATGCTGGGGTTCCTGAAAGGACCATGGGGAATAGCGGCTCCGCAGGAGACAGGGCACAAAAGTAAAGCTTTCCGATCAGGTGGTGTGCACTGGCTCCTCCCCCTATGACCCTCCTCCAAGCCAGTTAGGTACTGTGCCCGGACGAGCGTACACAATAAGGGAGGAATTTTGAATCCCGGGTAAGACTCATACCAGCCACACCAATCACACCGTACAACTTGTGATCAAAACCAGTTAACAGTATGATAACAGAGGAGCCTCTGAAAGATGGCTTCTTAACAATAACCCGAATTAGTTAACAATAACTATGTACAATTATTGCAGATAATCCGCACTTGGGATGGGCGCCCAGCATCCACTACGGACTCCGAGAAATAGAATTATCGGTAAGTAAATTCTTATTTTCTCTATCGTCCTAGTGGATGCTGGGGTTCCTGAAAGGACCATGGGGATTATACCAAAGCTCCCAAACGGGCGGGAGAGTGCGGATGACTCTGCAGCACCGAATGAGAGAACTCCAGGTCCTCCTTAGCCAGAGTATCAAATTTGTAAAATTTTACAAACGTGTTCTCCCCTGACCACGTAGCTGCTCGGCAAAGTTGTAATGCCGAGACCCCTCGGGCAGCCGCCCAAGATGAGCCCACCTTCCTTGTGGAGTGGGCCTTTACAGATTTAGGCTGTGGCAGGCCTGCCACAGAATGTGCAAGTTGGATTGTGCTACAGATCCAACGAGCAATCGTCTGCTTAGACGCAGGAGCACCCATCTTGTTGGGTGCATACAATATAAACAACGAGTCAGATTTTCTGACTCCAGCTGTCCTTGCAATATATATTTTTAATGCTCTGACAACGTCCAGTAACTTGGAGTCCTCCAAGTCACTTGTAGCCGCAGGCACTACAATAGGCTGGTTCAGATGAAATGCTGACACCACCTTAGGGAGAAAATGCGGACGAGTCCGCAGTTCTGCCCTGTCCGAATGGAAAATCAGATATGGGCTTTTGTAAGATAAAGCTGCCAGTTCTGACACTCTCCTGGCCGAAGCCAGGGCTAGTAACATGGTCACTTTCCATGTGAGATATTTTAAATCCACCTTTTTTAGTGGTTCAAACCAATGAGATTTTAGAAATTCCAAAACCACATTGAGATCCCACGGTGCCACTGGAGGCACCACAGGAGGCTGTATATGCAGCACTCCCTTAACAAAAGTCTGGACTTCAGGAACTGAAGCCAATTCTTTTTGAAAGAAAATCGACAGGGCCGAAATTTGAACCTTAATAGATCCCAATTTGAGACCCATAGACAATCCTGATTGCAGGAAATGTAGGAATCGACCCAGTTGAAATTCCTCCGTCGGAGCACTCCGATCCTCGCACCACGCAACATATCTTCGCCAAATGCGGTGATAGTGTTGCACGGTTACTTCCTTCCTTGCTTTAATCAAAGTAGGAATGACTTCTTCCGGCATGCCTTTTTCCTTTAGGATCCGGCGTTCAACCGCCATGCCGTCAAACGCAGCCGCGGTAAGTCTTGAAACAGACAGGGACCCTGCTGAAGCAAGTCCCTCCTTAGAGGTAGAGGCCACGGATCTTCCGTGATCATCTCTTGAAGTTCCGGGTACCAAGTCCTTCTTGGCCAATCCGGAACCACTAGTATCGTTCTTACGCCTCTTTGCCGTATAATTCTCAATACTTTTGGTATGAGAGGCAGAGGAGGAAACACATACACCGACTGGTACACCCAAGGCGTTACCAGCGCGTCCACAGCTATTGCCTGCGGATCTCTTGACCTGGCGCAATACCTGTCCAGTTTTTTGTTGAGGCGAGACGCCATCATGTCCACCATTGGTCTTTCCCAACGGGTTACCAGCATGTGGAAGACTTCCGGATGAAGTCCCCACTCTCCCGGGTGAAGGTCGTGTCTGCTGAGGAAGTCTGCTTCCCAGTTGTCCACTCCCGGGATGAACACTGCTGACAGTGCTATCACATGATTCTCTGCCCAGCGAAGAATCCTTGCAGCTTCTGCCATTGCACTCCTGCTTCTTGTGCCGCCCTGTCTGTTCACATGGGCGACTGCCGTGATGTTGTCCGACTGGATCAACACCGGTTTTCCTTGAAGCAGAGGTTCTGCCTGGCTTAGAGCATTGTAGATTGCTCTTAGTTCCAGAATGTTTATGTGAAGAGACGTTTCCAGGCTCGTCCACACTCCCTGGAAGTTTCTTCCTTGTGTGACTGCTCCCCAGCCTCTCAGGCTGGCGTCCGTGGTCACCAGGATCCAATCCTGTATGCCGAATCTGCGGCCCTCCAATAGATGAGCACTCTGCAACCACCACAGAAGAGATACCCTTGTCCTTGGAGACAGGGTTATCCGCTGGTGCATCTGAAGATGCGACCCTGACCATTTGTCTAACAGATCCCTCTGGAAAATTCGTGCATGGAATCTGCCGAATGGAATTGCTTCGTAAGAAGCCACCATTTTTCCCAGGACTCTTGTGCATTGATGTACAGACACCTTTCCTGGTTTTAGGAGGTTCCTGACAAGCTCGGACAACTCCTTGGCTTTTTCCTCCGGGAGAAAAACCTTTTTCTGAACCGTGTCCAGAATCATCCCTAGGAACAGCAGACGAGTTGTCGGCATTAACTGGGATTTTGGAATATTCAGAATCCAGCCGTGTTGTTTTAGCACTTCTTGAGACAGTGCTAATCCCCTCTCTAGCTGTTCTCTGGACCTTGCCCTTATTAGGAGATCGTCCAAGTATGGGATAATTAATACGCCTTTTCTTCGAAGAAGAATCATCATCTCGGCCATTACCTTTGTAAAGACCCGAGGTGCCGTGGACAATCCGAACGGCAGCGTCTGAAACTGATAGTGACAGTTTTGTACAACGAACCTGAGGTACCCCTGGTGTGAGGGGTAAATTGGAACGTGGAGGTACGCATCCTTGATGTCCAAGGACACCATAAAGTCCCCTTCTTCCAGGTTCGCTATCACTGCTCTGAGTGACTCCATTTTGAACTTGAACTTCTTTATGTACAGGTTCAAGGACTTCAGATTTAGAATAGGTCTTACCGAGCCGTCCGGCTTCGGTACCACAAATAGAGTGGAATAATACCCCTTTCCCTGTTGTAGAAGAGGTACCTTGACTATCACCTGCTGAGAGTACAGCTTGTGAATGGCTTCCAAAACCGTCTCCCTTTCGGAGGGGGACGTTGGTAAAGCAGACTTCAGGAAACGGCGAGGCGGATCTGTCTCTAGTTCCAACCTGTACCCCTGAGATATTATCTGCAGGATCCAGGGATCTACCTGCGAGTGAGCCCACTGCGCGCTGAAATGCTTGAGACGACCGCCCACCGCCCCCGAGTCCGCTTGAGAAGCCCCAGCGTCATGCTGAGGCTTTTGTAGAAGCGGGGGAGGGCTTCTGTTCCTGGGAAGGAGCTGCCTGTTGGTGTCTCTTCCCCCTTCCTCTGCCTCGTGGCAGATATGAATATCCCTTTGCTCTCTTGTTTTTAAAGGAACGAAAGGACTGCGGTTGAAAAGTCGGTGTCTTTTTCTGTTGGGGAGTAGCTTGAGGTAAAAAGGTGGATTTCCCGGCTGTAGCCGTGGCCACCAAATCTGATAGACCGACTCCAAATAACTCCTCCCCTTTATACGGCAAAACTTCCATATGCCGTTTTGAGTCCGCATCGCCTGACCACTGTCGCGTCCATAAACTTCTTCTGGCCGAAATGGACATAGCACTTACCCGTGATGCCAGTGTGCAGATATCCCTCTGTGCATCACGCATATAAAGAAATGCATCCTTTATTTGCTCTAAAGACAGTAAAACATTGTCCCTATCCAGGGTATCAATATTTTCAATCAGGGACTCTGACCAAACTACTCCAGCACTGCACATCCAGGCTGACGCTATAGCTGGTCGTAGTATAACACCTGTATGTGTGTATATACTTTTTTGGATATTTTCCATCCTCCTATCTGTTGGATCTTTAAGTGCGGCCGTCTCAGGAGAGGGTAACGCCACTTGTTTAGATAAGCGTGTGAGCGCCTTATCCACCCTAGGAGGTGTTTCCCAGCGCGCCCTAACCTCTGACGGGAAAGGGTATAAAGCTAATAACTTCTTTGAAATTAGCATCTTTTTATCGGGGGCAACCCACGCTTCATCACATACATCATTTAGTTCTTCTGATTCAGGAAAAACTATAGGTAGTTTTTTCACACCCCACATAATACCCTGTTTAGTGGTACCAGTAGTATCAGCTAAATGTAACGCCTCCTTCATTGCCAAAATCATATAACGTGTGGCCCTACTGGAAAATACGGTTGATTCGTCACCGTCGCCACTGGAATCAGTGCCTGTGTCTGGGTCTGTGTCGACCGACTGAGGCAAAGGGCGTTTTACAGCCCCTGACGGTGTTTGAGGCGCCTGGACAGGCACTAACTGATTGTCCGGCCGTCTCATGTCGACAAACGACTGCTTTAGCGTGTTGACACTATCCCGTAATTCCATAAATAAAGGCATCCATTCTGGTGTCGACCCCCTAGGAGGTGACATCCCCATATTTGGCAATTGCTCCGCCTCCACACCAATATCGTCCTCATACATGTCGACACACACGTACCGACACACAGCAGACACACAGGGAATGCTCTTAACGAAGACAGGACCCCACTAGCCCTTTGGGGAGACAGAGGGAGAGTTTGCCAGCACACACCAAAAGCGCTATATATGACAGGGATAGCCTTATAATAAGTGCTCCCTGTATAGCTGCTTTTATAATATAATTTTTGCCACTATTTTGCCCCCCCTCTCTTGTTTTACCCTGTTTCTGTAGTGCAGTGCAGGGGAGAGACCTGGGAGCCGTCCTGACCAGCGGAGCTGTGTAAGGAAAATGGCGCTGTGTGCTGAGGAGATAGGCCCCGCCCCTTTTCCGGCGGGCTGATCTCCCGCTCTTTAGTGTATTCTGGCAGGGGTTAAATATCTCCATATAGCCCCGGAGGCTATATGTGAGGTATTTTTTAGCCAAATAGGTTTTCATTTGCCTCCCAGGGCGCTCCCCTCCCAGCGCCCTGCACCCTCAGTGACTGCCGTGTGAAGTGTGCTGAGAGGAAAATGGCGCACAGCTGCAGTGCTGTGCGCTACCTTTAGAAGACTGAGGAGTCTTCTGCCGCCGATTCTGGACCTCTTCATGTTTCAGCATCTGCAAGGGGGCCGGCGGCGAGGCTCCGGTGACCATCCAGGCTGTACCTGTGATCGTCCCTCTGGAGCTGATGTCCAGTAGCCAAGAAGCCAATCCATCCTGCACGCAGGTGAGTTCACTTCTTCTCCCCTAAGTCCCTCGTTGCAGTGATCCTGTTGCCAGCAGGACTCACTGTAAAATAAAAAACCTAAGCTAAACTTTCTCTAAGCAGCTCTTTAGGAGAGCCACCTAGATTGCACCCTTCTCGGCCGGGCACAAAAATCTAACTGGCTTGGAGGAGGGTCATAGGGGGAGGAGCCAGTGCACACCACCTGATCGGAAAGCTTTACTTTTGTGCCCTGTCTCCTGCGGAGCCGCTATTCCCCATGGTCCTTTCAGGAACCCCAGCATCCACTAGGACGATAGAGAAATTCTTATTTTCTCTGACGTCTAAGTGGATGCTGGGACTCCGTAAGGACCATGGGGATTATACCAAAGCTCCCAAACGGGCGGGAGAGTGCGGATGACTCTGCAGCACCGAATGGGCAAACTCTAGGTCCTCCTCAGCCAGGGTATCAAACTTATAGAATTTAGCAAACGTATTTGACCCCGACCAAGTAGCTGCTCGGCAAAGTTGAAGAGCCGAGACCCCTCGGGCAGCCGCCCAAGAAGAGCCCACCTTCCTCGTGGAATGGGCTTTTACTGATTTAGGATGCGGCAGTCCAGCCGCAGAATGTGCAAGCTGAATCGTACTACAGATCCAGCGAGCAATAGTCTGCTTTGAAGCAGGTGCACCCAACTTGTTGGGCGCATACAGGATAAATAGCAAGTCAGTCTTTCTGACTCCAGCTGTCCTGGAAACATAAATTTTCAGGGCCCTGACTACATCCAACGACTTGGAAGCCTCCAAGTCTTTAGTAGCCGCAGGCACCACGATAGGTTGGTTCAGATGAAAGGCTGATACCACCTTACGGAGAAATTGGGGACGAGTCCTCAATTCTGCCCTATCCATATGGAAAATCAGATAAGGGCTTTTACATGACAAAGCCGCCAATTCTGATACACGCCTGGCCGAAGCCAAGGCCAACAACATGACCACTTTCCACGTGAGATATTTCAATTCCACGGTTTTAAGTGGCTCAAACCAATGTGACTTTAGGAAATCCAACACCACGTTGAGATCCCAAGGTGCCACTGGAGGCACAAAAGGGGGCTGAATATGCAGCACTCCCTTAACAAAAGTTTGAACTTCAGGCAGTGAAGCCAGTTCTCTCTGGAAGAAAATCGATAGAGCCGAAATCTGGACCTTAATGGAACCCAATTTTAGGCCCATAGTCACCCCTGACTGTAAGAAGTGCAGGAAACGGCCCAGCTGAAATTCTTCCGTTGGGGCCTTCCTGGCCTCACACCACGCAAGATATTTTCGCCATATGCGGTGATAATGGTTCGCGGTTACTTCTTTCCTAGCTTTAATCAGCGTAGGAATGACTTCCTCTGGAATGCCCTTTTCCTTCAGGATCCGGTGTTCAACCGCCATGCTGTCAAACGCAGCCGCGGTAAGTCTTGGAACAGACAGGGCCCCTGCTGCAGCAGGTCCTGTCTGAGCGGCAGAGGCCATGGGTCCTCTGAGATCATTTCTTGAAGTTCCGGGTACCAAGCTCTTCTTGGCCAATCCGGAACAATGAGTATAGTTCTTACACCTCTTCTCCTTATTATCCTCACTACCTTTGGTATGAGAGGAAGAGGAGGGAACACAAACCGACCGGTACACCCACGATGTCACTAGAGCGTCCACAGCTATCGCCCGCGGGTCTCTTGACCTGGCGCAATATTTTTCTAGCTTTTTGTTTAGGCGGGACGCCATCATGTCCACCTGTGGCCTTTCCCAACGGTTTACAATCAGTTGGAAGACTTCTGGATGAAGTCCCCACTCTCCCGGGTGGAGGTCGTGCCTGCTGAGGAAGTCTGCTTCCCAGTTGTCCACTCCCGGAATGAACACTGCTGACAGTGCTACCACGTGATTTCCGCCCATCGGAGAATCCTTGTGGCTTCTGCCATCGCCGTCCTGCTTCTCGTGCCGCCTTGTCGGTTTACATGGGCGACCGCCGTGATGTTGTCTGACTGGATCAGTACCGGCTGGTTTTGAAGCAGGGGTTTTGCCTGACTTAGGGCATTGTAAATGGCCCTCAGTTCCAGAATATTTATGTGCAGGGAAGTCTCCTGACTTGACCATAGTCCTTGGAAGTTTCTTCCCTGTGTGACTGCCCCCCAGCCTCGAAGGCTGGCATCCGTGGTCACCAGGACCCAGTCCTGTATGCCGAATCTGCGGCCCTCTTGAAGATGAGCACTCTGCAGCCACCACAGCAGAGACACCCTGGTCCTTGGAGACAGGGTTATCAGTCGATGCATCTGAAGATGCGATCCGGACCACTTGTCCAACAGGTCCCACTGAAAAGTTCTTGCATGGAACCTGCCGAATGGAATTGCTTCGTAGGAAGCTACCATCTTTCCCAGGATCCGCGTGCAGTGATGCACCGACACCTGTTTTGGTTGTAGGAAGCCTCTGACTAGAGATGACAGCTCCTTGGCCTTCTCCTCCGGGAGAAACACTTTTTTCCGTTCTGTGTCCAGAACCATCCACAGGAACAGTAGACGTGTCGTAGGGACCAGCTGTGACTTTGGAATATTTAGAATCCAGCCGTGCTGTTGTAGCACCTCCCGAGATAGTGCTACCCCGACTAACATCTGCTCCCTGGACCTCGCCTTTATCAGGAGATCGTCCAAGTACGGGATAATTAAAACTCCCTTCTTTCGAAGGAGTATCATCATTTTGGCCATTACCTTGGTAAAGACCCTCGGAGCCGTGGATAGACCGAACGGCAACGTCTGGAAGTGGTAATGACAATCCTGTACCACAAATCTGAGGTACGCCTGGTGAGGATGGTAAATGGGAACATGCAGGTAAGCATCCTTGATGTCCAGTGAACCGCCCTGAGCGATTCCATCTTGAACTTGAATTTTTTTATGTATGTGTTCAAGGATTTCAAATTTAAAATGGGTCTCACCGAACCGTCCGGTTTCGGTACCACAAACATTGTGGAATAGTCACCCCGTCCTTGTTGAAGTAGGGGCACCTTTACTATCACCTGTTGTGAAAACAGCTTGTGAATTGCCTGTAACACTGCCTCCCTGCCTGAGGGAGTTGTTGGTAAGGCAGATTTGAGGAAACGGCGGGGGGGGGGGGGGGGGGGGAGACGTCTCGAATTCCAGCTTGTACCCCTGAGATACTACTTGAAATATCCAGGGATCCACCCGTGAGCGAGCCCACTGATCGCTGAAATTTTTGAGACGGGCCCCCACCGTACCTGGCTCCGCCTGTGGAGCCCCAGCGTCATGCTGTGGACTTAGCGGGAGCGGGGGAGGACTTTTGCTCCTGGGAACTGGCTTTATGCTGCAGCTTTTTCCCTCTACCTCTGCCTCTGGGCAGAAAGGACGCGCCCTTAACCCGCTTGCCCTTGTTGGGCTGAAAGGACTGTACCTGATAATACGGTGCTTTCTTTGGCTGTGAGGGAACATGGGGTAAAAATGTAGACTTCCCAGCTGTTGCTGTGGAAACGAGGTCCGAGAGACCATCCCCGAACAACTCCTCACCCTTATAAAGCAAAACTTCCATGTGCCTTTTAGAATCTGCATCTCCTGTCCACTGCCGAGTCCATAACCCTCTCCTGGCAGAAATGGACATTGCACTTATTTTAGATGCCAGCCGGCAAATATCCCTCTGTGCATCCCTCATGTATAAGAGTGCGTCTTTAATATGCTCTGCGGTTAGCAATATAGTGTCCCTGTCTAGGGTATCAATATTTTCCGACAGGGAATCTGACCACGCAGCTGCAGCACTGCACATCCATGCTGAAGCAATAGCTGGTCTCAGTATAACACCTGTGTGTGTATATATAGACTTCAGGATAGCCTCCTGCTTTCTATCAGCAGATTCCTTCAGGGCGGCCGTATCCGGAGACGGTAGTGCCACCTTCTTTGACAAGCGTGTGAGCGCTTTATTCACCCTAGGGGATGTTTCCCAACGTGACCTATCCTCTGGCGGGAAAGGGTACGCCATTAGTAACCTCTTAGAAATTACCAGTTTCTTATCGGGGGAAGCCCACACACTTCTTCACACACTTCATTTAATTCCCCAGATAGAGGAAAAACAACTGGTAGTTTTTTCTCTCCAAACATAATACCCTTTTTTGTGGTACCCGGGGTAACATCAGAAATATGCAACACATTTTTCATTGCCTCAATCATATAATGTGTGGCCCTATTGGAAGATATATTAGTCTCATCGTCGTCGACACTGGAGTCAGTATCCGTGTCGACATCTGTGTCTGCCATCTGAGGTAGCGGGCGTTCTAGAGCCCTTGATGGCTTTTGAGACGCCTGGGCAGGCACAGGCTGAGAAGCCGGCTGTCCCACATTTGGTATGTCGTCAAACCTTTTATGCAAGGAGTCGACACTGTCGCGTAATTCCTTCCACAGAACCATCCACTCAGGTGTCGACCCCGCAGGGGGTGACATCACATTTATCGGCATCTGCTCCGCCTCCACATAAGCCTCCTCATCAAACATGTCGACACAGCCGTACCGACACACCACATACACACAGGGAATGCTCTGACAGAGGACAGGACCCCACAAAGCCCTTTGGGGAGACAGAGAGAGAGTATGCCAGCACACACCAGAGCGCTATATAACACAGGGATTCCACTATAAATGAGTGTTTTTCCCTTATAGCTGCTTATATTATACATACACATATATATATATATATATATATACATATACATACACTGAGCCTAAATTTAGTGCCCCCCCTCTCTTTTTTACCCTTATGTAGCTTGACACTGCAGGGGAGAGCCAGGGAGCGTCCTTCCAGCGGAGCTGTGAGGGAAAAATGGCGCCAGTGTGCTGAGGGAGATGGCCCCGCCCCTTTTCCGGCGGACTTCTCCCGCTTTTTCTGGAATTCTGGCAGGGGTATTTTTACACCTATATAGCCTTCCTGACTATATATGGTGTAGATTTGCCAGCCAAGGTGTATTGTATTGCCCTCAGGGCGCCCCCCCCCCCCAGCGCCCTGCACCCATCAATGACCGGAGTGTGAGGTGTGCATGAGGAGCAATGGCGCACAGCTGCAGTGCTGTGCGCTACCTTGTTGAAGACAGAAGTCTTCTGCCGCCGATTTTCAGTAACACTTCTTGCTTCAGGCTCTGTAAGGGGGCCGGCGGCGCGGCTCCGGGACCGAACGATCGAGGTCGGGTCCTGTGTTCGATCCCTCTGGAGCTAATGGTGTCCAGTAGCCTAAGAAGCCCAAACTACCACCAGTTAGGTAGGTTCGCTTCTTCTCCCCTTAGTCCCTCGCTGCAGTGAGTCTGTTGCCAGCAGATCTCACTGTAAAATAAAAAACCTAAAATATACTTTCTTTCTAGGAGCTCAGGAGAGCCCCTAGTGTGCATCCAGCTCAGCCGGGCACAAGATTCTAACTGAAGTCTGGAGGAGGGTCATAGTGGGAGGAGCCAGTGCACACCAGTAGTCTAAAGCTTTCTTTTAGTTGTGCCCAGTCTCCTGCGGAGCCGCTATTCCCCATGGTCCTTACGGAGTCCCAGCATCCACTTAGGACGTCAGAGAAATGATGTATTTGCCTAAGCTTCTCTATGTCCTCCAGCAGTCCCATATATATATATATATATATATATATATATATATATATATATATATATGCTTGAAAATATTTAGACAGATTGACAGTTTGCTATCCTCCTTGTTCTGGGCCAGTAGGAGAGCACGGTTGAGGCTTGATGTCTTGTCCAGACCAAGGCTGCAGGGTGGCCTGGCTCTCCCTCTCTTTAGATTTTACTACTACGCTGCGCAGCTGGCACACATATGGGAATGGGTGAATGATTCCGATACCCTCACTATACACTCACAAATGCTTCTACAGGAATATCCTGCTGGCTCTCCGTTACAGATGCTTCACTGTGGGAATCCTAAACTGTCTAAAATCCCTATAATAAGGCAGGCCATTCTTATATGGAAACAGGTACACGCTATATTGTTAGGCAAAGGTATAGATCCAGACACTCCTTTGAACGATATCCTCGGTCTGCCAGAATTGGCCTCGATGCAGCCTGGGGAGGTGGGGGGTGACTTCTCTGGGACACCTGTATGACGATGCTATATTGAAATCCTTCCTGCAACTCCAAGAGGAATATAATATACCCTCTCCTCATTTCTACCGCTACATGCAGCTAAGACATGCGATTAACGCAGTTTCCCGACACCCCCCCCCCCCATGATTAGTGACTCCCCGGTCAAATCTCTCCTACAGACCCTGGGTAATGGACATGTGGTATCCAATATTTATACGAGTATACTTCGATCTCACTACTTTGACCCGTTGTCCCTTCTTAGGAATCAGTGAGAATCTGATCTGGGCTCCATCCCTGCATCCCTGACGAGTTATGGGAGGGTGCTTTAGGCTCTCCTCGATTGTCTAACACCACCACTAGATATCAATTAATCCAACTGGCATCTTATCTGGCTCTGCCCCAAGATTGCTGTGGTTTGGTCTGGTGTTATTAACGCCATAGTGTCGACTGGCATTCATTCCTCCATATGCTCCCCGTTGACATGTGTACTATCAGCCGTAGAGGAGGATGCCTTGGACCTTCCTGCCAGACGCTATGTAATTAATCTCTGTGGTTTGGCCAAGGTGTGTATTGCCAGACTCTGGCAGGCTAAGGATACGCCCACAGTACAATCCTGGGTGTCGCTTGTTAATGATACAGCTTCTCATGAGAAATATGTATACTTGGCCAGGAAGGCACGGAAAACATATCAAGACCTGTGGGGTAGATGGCTTGAGTCCCTGTACTCGTTGGTCCGAAGTGGCTGAGCAGTCGCTTCTGTGCGATCCGTGCCTATGTGTGTGGAGGCTCAGACTTATACCGGGAGGTTGGAATGGGACTTTAGTTCTACACTGGGAGAGATGCCTAGCCTATCGTTGTAATGTCTTTCTAGCGCCTGCGACCAGCCGCCCCTTATGCCAGTACTTTCTGTTGTGCGATTTGTTGTATGCCTATGCTTATTTGTCTCAAGTGAGGCTGTATACAATGTCTGAGTGATATGTGACTCACTATATGCAACATTATCTCCGTTTTGGAGAATTTATACTTATATTTATATCTTGAAACCTAAGCCTGTACTACTTTAGTCATATAACGATTACTTTTAGTGCTGGGAATCTGCGTATTCCCTAGTTCAGGAAATGTGTTTGTTGTTGTTTTGTGTTTTTTTGTTTTTATTTTCTGCGTTTTACTGTTATGTTTTGTTACGCTAAAAACAGAAAATCAATAAAAAAAATTATTGAATAAAAAAAAAAAAACTTACACAGGTAAGTAGGAATGAAGCACAGAGGCGGGCGCCCAGTATCCACTACGGACTAGGAGAAAAGGAATTACCGGTAGGTATTAAATTCCTATTTTCTCTTACATCCTAGTGGATACTGGGGTCTTGTACTTTAGTACCATGGAGAAGTCCCAAAGCTCCCAAACGGGCGGGAGAGTGCTGAGACACCTGCGAAACCGCCTGACCAAACTGAAGGTCATCCTTGGCCAAGGTATCGAACCTATAGAATTTAACAAACGTGTTCGAACCAGACCAAGTTGCAGCTCAGCAAAATTGTAGGGCCGAGACACCCCAGGCAGCCGCCCAGGAGGACACCACTGACCTCGTTGAGTGGGCCTCAATAGATGTCGGCAAGGGCAGAGTCGCTGAAGTATAGGCCTGTTGAATGGTCAACCTGTGCCAACGAGCAATAGATTGCTTAGAAGCTGGCCGACCAATCTTGGAGGCATCATATAGGACAAACAGCGAGTCAGATTTCTGATGATGTGCCGCCCTTTTGACAAATCTTCAGAGCCCTGACCACATCCAAGGACTCAGGGCCCACAGTAGCGTCAGACAACACTGGAACTACAATAGGCTGGTTCACATGAAAGGCAGACACCACTTTAGGCAAAAACTGAGGACGGGTCCGAAGTTCCGCTCTGTCTTCATGAAAAATCAAGTAAGGGCTTTTACAGGATAAGGCCCCTAATTCAGACACACGTCTGGCAGACGCCAATGCCAAAAACATCACAGTCTTTCAGGTGAGAAATTTCAACTTCCCCCTATGTAAGGGTTCAAAACAATCCGATTGGAGAAAGGACAGAACCACATTGAGATCAACAAAGGGTGGTTGCACATGAAGAACTCCTTTCAGGAAAGTCTGTACTTCTGGTAACAGGGCAGGTTGTTTCTGGAAGAAAATAGAGCGCGCCGGAATCTGGACTTTAATGGAGACTAGATGTAAGCCCATATCCACTCCCGCTTGTAGGAAAAGCAGAAAACGACCAAGTTTAAACTCCACAGGAGAAACCTTTCTACTTTCACACCAGGAAACACACTTTTTCCAGATACGATGAGTGTGTTTTGACGTAACCATCTTCCTGGCCTGGACCATGATCGCAATAACCAGAGAGGGGAGACCTTTCTTTGCTAGAATCTCCCTCTCAACTTCCAAGCCATCAAACGTAGCCACTGTAAGTCTGGATAGACGAACTTACCCTGCTGAAGATCATCTTTTTGGAGCAGTAGAGACCAGGGATCCTCCAGAGACATGGTCAGGAAGTCCGAGTACCATGCCTGTCGAGGCCAATCTGAGGCAATTAGAATTGCCTGAACGCTTTCCATTCTTAGTCTTTTTAGAACCCTTGGGATTAACTGTAGCGAAGGGAACAGGTACACAAACTGGTACATCCACGGTGTCGTCCACTGCTACAGCCTGCAGATCCCTCGTTCTGGAATAGTAACGGCATAGCTTGTTCGAGTCGAGAAGACATCAGATCTATCTGTCGACAGCCCCACCAGTGAATTAACTGTTAAAACACTTTTGGATGTAGGCCCCATTTCCCCGAAAGAGAGGTCGTGCCTGCTGAGGAAGTCCGCTTCCCAGTTGTCCACTCCTGATATGAATATGGCGGAGATGGCACTTGCATTCGCCTCCGCCCAGAGGAGGATTTTCGACGCCTCTCGCATCGCCGCTCTGCTTCTTGTTCCCCCTTATCAGTTGATGTACACCACTGCCGTTGCGTTGTCCGGCTGAATCTGGATCACCTGATCCTTCAGGAGATGAGAAGCCTGCAGAAGAGCATTGTAAACTGCCCTGAGTTCCAGGATGTTTATTGGTAGGGCAGCATCCTGTCATGACCAAATCCCCTGGAACTGGGCCCCTTGGGTCACAGCACCCCAAACCCAGAAGCTGGCATCCATGGTCAGTAAAATCCACGGGTGGATATTGAAACTCCTGCCCTCCACCAGGTGAGGAACCTGCATCCACCATAAGAGAGAAATCCGGGCTTGCGGGGACGTCACTTCCTGTTGCATGTGAAGCTGAGTCCCTAAGCATTTGTTCAGCAGATCCAGCTGAAATGGTCAGGCATGAAATTTGCCGTACTGGATTGCCTCGTAAGCAGCCACCATCTTGCCCAGTAATCAGATGCAAAGATGTATGGATACCTTGCGAGGACCGAGCACACCATAGCACGGATAGTAATGGCTTTGTCCCTCGGGAGAAACACCTTTTGAGACACAGTATCCATTATCATTCCCTGGAACTGAAGACGTTGGGTCGGTTCCAGGTGAGACTTCTGAAAATTTAGGATCCACCCATGATCCGTCAGTAGTCGAGTCGTCAGATCGATGCCGTCTAGCAGACGCTCCATGGACACAGCCTTTATTAGGAGATCGTCCAAGTACGGGACTATGTCCACTCCCATCATGCGCAGCTGCAGCATCATCTCCGCCATGACGATGGTGAAAACTCTCGGAGCTGTGGATAATCCAAAGGGTAAGGCCTGAACTGGAAATGGTTGTTCAATATGACGAACCCGAGGTAAGCCTGATGAAGGGGCCACATGGGAATGTGTAGGTAAGCAACCTTGACATCCAGAGATACCATGAACTCCCCCTCCTCCAACGCGGACACTACCGCCTGCAGGGATTCCATCTTGAATTTGGATAGACGCAGATACGGGTTTAAGACTTCAAGTTTAAGATGGGGCGCACCGAACCGTCTGGTTTTGGTACAACAAAAAGACTGAAGTAAAAATCCAAGTTGCGTAACTGAGGAGGTACAGGCACCACCACTACCCCTGTCTGCAAAAGCTTTTGAATAGCCTCTTGCAAAGTAACTCTTGCTGCGGGTAAAGCTGGTAAGGCCGACTTGAAAAACTGGTGAGGAGGAAGTGTCTGGAATTCCAGCCGGTATCCTTGGGAAATGAGGTCCCTCACCCAAGGATCCCGGCAGGACTCCGTCCACATGTGGGCGAAGTGTTGAAGGTGAGCACCTACCGGAAAGGTGCCTCTCCGCTGGGGCCAACCGTCACGCGGAAGGCTTAGCGGCAGGAGAGCCGGTGGTCTGGTCCAGGGATACGGCAGGTGCAGGTTTACGGGACTTACCACAAGATCCTCTGGAGGTGGTGGAGGCCCCTCGGCCCCTGTCTCCGAACCTTGCCACACTAAAGGACTGCAAGGAGGGTCCAGTGTAAGAACGTCTAGCAGGTGGCGCAGCCGACGGCAGATAGGTAGACTTACCCGCCGTAGCCTGGGAGATCTATTTATTTAATTCATCTCCAAACAAGGCATCACCTGTAAAGGGAAGATTTTGTACACCCTTTTTGGAGTCAGCGTCAGCTGAACACTGATGCAACCACAGAGCCCTGCACGCCGAAACAGCCATAGCAGTAGTGCGGCCATTTATCTTACACAACTCCTTAATAGCTTTGCTCATAAAGTTTGCAGCATCCTGTATATGTAGAGAGTCTAAATCTTCAATAACAGTGTCAGACCACCTGACTACCACCCGAGAAATCCACCCACACACTCTTGTGGGGCGCTGTGCGTGCCTACTGACGTATAAATTGCTTTGAGTGTAGTCTCAATCTTACAGTCAGCCGGCTCCTTCAGGGATACAGCCCCTGGTACTGGTAGTACTAATTTTTTGGACAGTCTGGATACAGACGTATCGACTGACGTTTTTTTTTTTCCATATCTTGCTGTCCTCAGCAGGGGGGGCTAAGTAGTTAAAACCTCTGAGGGATCTTAAATGTCTATCAGGGTTTAACCGAGCCTCCCTGGACAGGGAGTTTAATTCCTTAGACACAGGAAAAGTTGTTGAGGTCTTTGGTCTGACATTAAAATATAATTCCTCATCTGGTTTCGCCTCCTGATCTGGTATGTGGAGGACCTTTCTAATAGCAAAGATGAGAGCCTCCACTCCAGGGGACAGTGAGCTGTCCTCATCCACATTCGTCTGATCAGAGTCAGAATCAGACTAAGGGTGTGTACACACGGTGAGATAAATCTGTAAGATTTTGACTATATAGTCAAAATCTTATGAAAAGTTTGTTCATATCTCATGGTGCTAGGCAGCTTGCGATACAGATTCGATCCCGATGCGCGCTCCCGTGGGGTCGGTATCGTAAGGCTAGATAGACTGTGCAGGCAAGCCAATCTTGACTATCTAGTGTACTATCTAGTATAAAGTATAGTCAAAATTGGCACTTAGTCAAAATCATACATAGACAAAATCTCAAGCACAGATAGTCAAAATCTGTCCTATCTGTGCTATCTGGGCTCTGGGGGAGTTCAAAGGAAATTGCATAGTCAAAATCGAACATAGCAGGGATCTCACCGTGTGTACACACCCTAATACCTGATGCAGTGAGCGTTTATGCGACACCACTAGAGGGGGCTGATAAGCCTTCTTGGCATCTGCAGCCTTAGCCACACAATTAATAGATCAATAGATTGTCTTAGCACCTGTCTCTCTCTTTTAGTAGCCACCAATTCTGAATTTACTGTACATTCTGAATCATGCTTTTGAAGCTATCTAGCCAGTCAGGTGCCTGTGAACTGTGTCCCTGTGGTGGCAAAGAACATTGTTCACACATGAGTGACCCCGCTGAAGAGGTGGTTGAGTTACAAGCAGTACACATAACCATGTCCACAGACATTTTAGACAACTGTAATACAGCTTAGCTAACGAACACCTCCAGGCAGACCCTAGAGAGCCCCTGGAATGACATTGAGGAGTGGACACCAGCACACAGAAACACAGCAGTACAAAGTGTGAAAGTATGTGTATGACCTGATAGGAGTGCAGTGGCGCTACCGCTGGTGTGCTCCCCCCTTCTAAGACCCCCTGGTATCAGTTTACAGTATATAGCAGCGTGGGTCCCTGGAGGAGCAGCACTCATGCAGCCTGATGATCCGCAGCAGGAAATGGCGCCTTCCTGCCTCTGTTACCGCTCTGGGAAGCCCTGCCCCTTGTAATGGCGCACGGCCCCTGACAGTGATTTTATACTGGCAATGTTAAAAATAACATTATACATCCATATACAGTCTACACAAAGCCTTAAGACAGTGAGCACTGCGGGGCTTGTAGCCCAGAGCCACTTTACCCGTGGCGGGCACCGCAGCTCCGGGCCCATGACCGCCGCGTGACTTGCCGACAACACTGCACCAGGGACCCGCTAAACGGGACCCCAGTGTAACACTCACCGCACCTGGGTCTTCGGCATCTGTTAGAGGGTGGCGGATAGCTGCCGGCGTGGGCACACACACTAACGGAGTGTGATCAGCACCTCAGGATCTCAGTGCCCTGTCAGCTGGGATTAGGAACCATTAACCATCAGGTGGTTGGTCCGGTCCCCCCTCGAAGCAGGTAGCCTGGTTACCAACCAGAACTACATGAAATGAATAAACTTAAAAGAAAAATCTCTGGAGCCCCAGAGAAGTGCACCTGGCTCCTCGGGCACATTTTTCTAAACTGAGTCTGATAGGAGGGGCATAGAGGGGAAGAGCCAGCACACACTAAAAGTTTTTAAAGTGCCAGGCTCCAGTGGACCCGATCTATACCCCCTGGTACTAAAGTACAAGACCCCAGTATCCACTAAGACGTAAGAGAAAAGGAGATGTCAATTTTCCAAAACGGCACACTAACTATATGAAAAAATGGCTACCTCCACTATAAGCATCAAATACACAATGGGGGCAACCATTTTACTGACTGATTTCATATTAATGGGGGTGCACCCTTTCCATTCACTAACAACCAGCTGCACTTCATTAAAATATAGTCATATGGCACTGAGGGGCAGATTAATTAAGCTTTGTGAAGTGATAAAGTGGAAGGTGATAAAGGACCAGGCAATCAGATTTTAACTTCCATGTCACAGGCTGGGTTTGAAAAAATAAGAATTTACTTACCGATAATTCTATTTCTCATAGTCCGTAGTGGATGCTGGGAACTCCGTAAGGACCATGGGGAATAGCGGCTCCGCAGGAGACTGGGCACAAATAGAAAGCTTTAGTACTACCTGGTGTGCACTGGCTCCTCCCCCCATGACCCTCCTCCAAGCCTCAGTTAGGATACTATGCCCGGACGAGCGTACACAATAAGGAAGGATTTTGAATCCCGGGTAAGACTCATACCAGCCACACCAATCACACCGTATAACTTGTGATCTGAACCCAGTTAACAGTATGATAAACAGAGGAGCCTCTAGAAAAGATGGCTCACTACAACAATAACCCGATTTAGTTAACAATAACTATGTACAAGTATTGCAGACAATCCGCACTTGGGATGGGCGCCCAGCATCCACTACGGACTATGAGAAATAGAATTATCGGTAAGTAAATTCTTATTTTCTCTGACGTCCTAGTGGATGCTGGGAACTCCGTAAGGACCATGGGGATTATACCAAAGCTCCCAAACGGGCGGGAGAGTGCGGATGACTCTGCAGCACCGAATGAGAGAACTCCAGGCCCTCCCTCCTCAGCCAGGGTATCAAATTTGTAGAATTTAGCAAACGTGTTTGCCCCTGACCAAGTAGCTGCTCGGCAAAGTTGTAAAGCCGAGACCCCTCGGGCGGCCGCCCAAGATGAGCCCACTTTCCGTGTGGAATGGGCATTTACAGATTTTGGCTGTGGCAGGCCTGCCACAGAATGTGCAAGTTGAATTGTACTACAAATCCAACGAGCAATAGTCTGCTTAGAAGCAGGAGCACCCAGCTTGTTGGGTGCATACAGGATAAACAGCGAGTCAGATTTTCTGACTCCAGCCGTCCTGGAAACGTATATTTTCAGGGCCCTGACTACGTCCAGCAACTTGGAGTCCTCCAAGTCCCTAGTAGCCGCAGGTACCACAATAGGTTGGTTCACATGAAAAACTGCTACCACCTTAGGAAGGAATTGGGAACGAGTCCTCAATTCCGCCTTATCCATATAAAATACAGATAAGAGCTTTCGACAAAGCCGCCAATTCTGATACACGCCTGGCCGACGCCAAGGCCCACAGCATGAACACTTTCCACGTGAGGTATTATAGCTCCACGGATTTAAGTGGCTCAACTCAATGCGACTTCAGGAAATCCAACACTACGTTGAGATCCCACGGTGCCACTGGAGGCACAAACGGGGGCTGACTATGCAGCACTCCCTTAACAAAAATCTGAACTTCAGGCAGTGAAGCCAGTTCTATTTTGGAAGAAATTCGATAGAGCTAAAATCAGGACCTTAATGGAACCCAATTTTAGGCCCATAGTCACCTCTGACTTGTAGGAAGTGCAGAAATTAACCTAGCTGAAATTCCTCCTTTGGGGCCGTACTGGCCTCACAGCACGCAACATATTTCCGCCATATGCGGTGAAAATGGTTTGCGTTCACTTCTTTCCCCGCTTTAAATAGCGTAGGGATAACTTCCTCCGGAATGCCTTTTTCCTTCAGGATCCGGCGTTCAACCGCCATGCCGTCAAATGCAGCCGCGGTAAGTCTTGGAACAGACAGGGCCCCTGCTGCAGCAGGTCCTGTCTGAGCTGCAGAGGCCATGGGTCCTCTGAGATCATTTCTTGGAGTTCTGGGTACCAAGCTCTTCTTGGCCCCCCCGGAATAATGAGTATAGTTCTTATTCCTCTCCTTCTTATTATTCTCATTACCCTGGGTATGAGAGGCAGAGAAGGGAACACATACACCGACTGGTACACCCACGGTGTTACCAGAGCGTCCACAGCTATCGCCTGAGGGTCCCTTGACCTGGCGCAATATATTTGTAGCTTTTTGTTGAGGCGGGACGCCCTCCTGTCCACCTGTGGCCTTTCCCCACGGTGTACAATCATTTGGAAAACTTCTGGATGAAGTCCCCACTCTCCCGGGTGGAGGTTATATCTGCTGAGAAAGTCTGCTTCTCAGTTGTCCACTCCAGGAATGAACACTGCTGACAGTGCTAACACATGATTTTCCGCTCATCGGCGAATCCTTGTGGCTTCTGTCATCGCCATCCTGCTTCTTGTGCCGCCCTGTCGGTTTACATGAGCGACCGCCGTGATGTTGTCTGACTGGATCAGCACCGGCCGGTGTTGAAGCAGGGGTCTAGCCTGACTTATGGCATTGTAAATGGCCCATAGTTCCAGAACATTTATGTGTAGGGAAGTCTCCTGACTTTTCCATAGGCCTTGGAAGTTTCTTCCCTGTGTGACTGCCCCTTCTGCAGTCACCACCACAGCGATACCCTGGCCCTTGGAGACAGGGTTATCCGCCGATGCATCTGAGGATGCGACCCGGACCACTTGTCCAACAGATCCCTTGCATGGGAATTGACTAATGGAAATTCTTCGTAAGAAGCTACCATCTTTTCCAAGGCTCGCGTGCATTGATGCACCGATACCTGTATTTGTATTAGGAGGTCTCCGTCTAGAGACGCCAACTCCTTGGACTTCTCCTCCGGGAGAAACCCATTTTAACCTGTTCTGTGTGCAGAACCATATCCAGGAACAGTAGACGCGTCGTAGGAACCAGCTGCGACTTTGGAATATTCAGAATCCAGCCGTGCTGTTGTAGCACTTCCCGAGATAGTGCTATTCCGACGAACAACTGCTCCCTGGACCTCGCCTTTATAAGGAGATCGTCCAAGTACGGAATAAGTACTTCGGCCATTACCTTGGTAAATACCCTCAGTGCCGGGGACAGACCAACGGCAACGTCTGGAATTGGTAATGACAATCCTGTACCACAATTTTGAGGTACACCTGGTGAAGAGGGTAAATAGGGACATGCAGGTAAGTATCCTTGATGTCCAGTGATACCCTGAAATTTTCCAGGCTTGCAATAATCGCCCTGAGCGATTCCATTTTGAACTTGAACCTTCGTATATAAGTGTTCAAGGATTTCGGTACCACAACATTTTGGAATAGTAACCCCGGCCTTGTTGAAGGAGGGGTACCTTGATTTCACCTGCTGGAAGTACAGCTTGTGAAATTCCGCCAGTACTACCTTTCCGAGGGCAGCAGGCAAGGCTGATGTGAAGGCAACGGCGAGGGGGAGTCGTCTCGAACTCCAGCCTGTATCCCTGTGATACTACTTGCAGAACCTAGGGATCCACCTGTGGGCAAGCCCACTGGTCCCTGCAGTTCCCGAGACGCGCCCCCTACCGCACCTGTTTCCACCTGTGGAGCCCCAGCGCCATGCGGTGGACTCAGAGGAAGCGAGGGAAGAGATTTGATTCTGGGAACTGGCTGACTGGTGCAGCTTTTTCCTTCTTCCCTTGTCTCTGTGTAGAAAGGAAGCGCCTTTGACCCGCTTGCTTTTCTGAAGCCGAAAGGACTGTACCTGAAAATACGGTGCTTTCTTAGGCTTTTGTGAGGAAACCTGAGGTAAAAATTTTTCTTCCCAGCTGTTGCTGTGGATACGAGGTCCCAGAGACCATCCCCAAACAATTCCTCACCCTTATAAGGCAGAATCTCCATGTGCCTTTTAAATGCAGCATCACCTGTCCACTGTCAGGTTTCTAATACCCTCCTGGCAGAATGGACATTGCATTAATTTTGGATGCCAGCCGGCAAATATCCCTCTGTGCATCCTTTATATATATGACAACGTCTTAAATATGCTCAATGTTAGCAAAACATTATCCCTGTCTTAGCTATTATCTGACAGGGTATCAGACCACGTTGCAGCAGCACTATTTATGCTGAGGTAATAGCAGGCTTCAGTGTATAACCTGAGTGTGTAATTACAGACTTCAGGATCGCCTCCTGCTTTTTATCAGCAGGTTCCTTCAAGGTGGCCGTATCCTAAGACGGCAGTGCCACCTTTTGACAAACGTGTGAGCGCCTTATCCACCCCAAGGGATATCTCCCAACGTGACCTATCCTCTGGCGGGAAAGGGTACGCCATCAGTAACTTTTTAGAAATCACCAGTTTCTTATCGGGGGAAACCACGCTTCTTTACACACTTCATTCATTCATCTGATGGGGGAACAAAACACTGGCTGCTTTTTCTCCCCAAAAATAAAACCCTTTTTATGTGGTACTTGGGTTCATGTCAGAAAATGCGTAACACATTTTTAATTGCCGAAATCATGTAACGGATGTTCCTAGTGGATCGTGTATATGTCTCAACCTCGTCGACACTGGAGTCAGACTCCGTGTCGACATCTGTGTCTGCCATCTGAGGTAACAAGCGTTGTTTGAGCCCTTGATGGCCTTTGAGACGCCTGGGCAGGCGCGGACTGAGCAGCCGGCTGTCCCACAGCTGTTACGTCATCCAGCCTTTTATGTAAGGAGTTGACACTGTCGGTTAATATCTTCCACCTATCCATCCACTCTGGTGTCGGCCCCACAGGGGGCGACATCCCATTTATCGGCCTCCGCTCCGCCTCCACGTATCCAACATGTCGACACAGCCGTACCGACACACAGCACACACACCGGGAATGCTCTGATAGAGGACAGGACCCCACTAGCCCTTTGGGGAGACAGAGGGAGAGTATGCCAGCACACACCAGAGCGCTATATATATATATATATACAGGGATAACCTTATATAAGTGTTTTTCCCTTTATAGCTGCTGTATTGTTATACTGCGCCTAATTAGTGCCCCCCTCTCTTTTTTAACCCCTTTCTGTAGTGTAGTAACTGCAGGGGAGAGCCAGGGAGCTTCCCTCCAACGGAGCTGTGAGAGAAAATGGCGCCTGTGTGCTGAGGAGATAGGCTCCGCCCCCTTCTCGGCGGCCTTTCTCCCGCTTTTTGTGAAAATCTGGCAGGGGTTAAAATTCATCCATATAGCCCAGGAGCTATATGTGATGTATTTTTAGCCAGCCAAGGTGTTTCTATTGCTGCTCAGGGCGCCCCCCCCTAGCGCCCTGCACCCTCAGTGACCGGAGTGTGAAGTGTGCTGAGAAGCAATGGCGCACAGCTGCAGTGCTGTGCGCTACCTTGTGGAAGACAGGATGTCTTCTGCCGCCGATTTTGCCGGACTCTTCTTGCTTCTGGCTCTGTAAGGGGGCCGGCGGCGCGGCTCTGGGACCGAGCTCCAAGTCTGGGCCTGTGAGCGGTCCCTCTGGAGCTAATGGTGTCCAGTAGCCAAGAAGCCCAATCCACTCTGCACGCAGGTGAGTTCGCTTCTTCTCCCCTTAGTCCCTCGATGCAGTGAGCCTGTTGCCAGCAGGTCTCACTGAAAAATAAAAAACCTAAACTAAAACTTTCACTAAGAAGCTCAGGAGAGCCCCTAGTGTGCACCCTTCTCGTTCGGGCACAAAAATCTAACTGAGGCTTGGAGGAGGGTCATGGGGGGAGGAGCCAGTGCACACCAGGTAGTACTAAAGCTTTCTATTTGTGCCCAGTCTCCTGCGGAGCCGCTATTCCCCATGGTCCTTACGGAGTTCCCAGCATCCACTAGGACGTCAGAGAAATGACAGTTAGGAGCTGACTGGCTGGTCCTTTATCACCTTTCACTTTATCACTTCACCAGGCTTAATGCATCTGCCCCTGAATCCCAGTTCATTGGTTTGTTGCTATGTCCAACAAATGTCTACCTAAATGGTGTGTTCTTCATTATTGCTACATGAATCTTATTTGTAATATCAGCGCAGTATGCCTGAGTGATATAAGCTCAATATATATTTTAGAAAATGGAAAGTTAAAACTAGTTAAAAGGTATTTAACCCTGTTGGTACAGTAGGGAGAAAAGTGAATCCACTATTGGTCGACAGGGTCTCTAAGCCGACGTGGACTAGGTCAACTGGTCAAAAGGTCGACGTGTTTTTTAATCTTTTTTGGTGTCGATTTCGCCGTACAGTGACCGGGAACCCTAATTAGTGCAGCGTGTCCCCTCGCATGCTTCGGACAAGGTGCCTCACTCCACTAACGCTGCGCTCAGCACAGGTTACCTTTCCCAATCATAGTCCACGTGGAATGTAAAGTATGAAAAAGTTTTAAAAAAAAGAAACAAAATGTGAAAAACTCATGTCAATCATTTTGACCTAGAACATGTGTCGACCTAGACACTGTCGAACTAAGTCTTGTCGACCTAGAGACCAGATACCACAAAATACACCATAGTCCTGTGCAGTAGAATATAACAGGTGTATAATGTATAATTCACAGCCTGGAACCTGATCCGTACAGAGATGGGTGTGCCTCAAGACAGTGAGGCCCACCAGGCCCCCTGTGTCGTACTGGACCCCTGTGGGCCAGTACGACCCTGGTTATCTATGTGGATCTGCGTAGTACCACAGCTTGTGGGGACTTCATTACTCATTTTACAAAGACTGCATGAAAGTTTACTGTATAAATCAACTGACAAGCTATGATGGGACAGTATAGGGCCTGCTGTGTGTCATTGTTAGGAATGCTACAGAACGGGCTACCTCTGCCACCCAGTCACGTCTTGGGGTTCACTTACAGTCAGTAACCTGCCATTACTGATCACTCCCACTGGTGTTACTAGGTAGACCAACACACTCTGGCCATCAGTTGGCTACTGAACAACACTGGCATGCAGGCAGTTATAGGATGATAAAGCTCTCACTTTCAGGCTCCTTCAAAGGCAACTAAAACAGTAACTGGAATACCTCTTTCCTGAGGACTGTATCATCCTAAACATTCACTTTGGATCAAATCTGCTTGGTATAACAGAGCATTTATTTTTGGGGCACAGGGCTGAACACAGTGTGGGTTATGAATGAGGAGTGTTAGCTCTTCATTGGCTCTCAATAATTGTCAAACCTAGAACGGAATCTTTAAGAACAGTAATGTTTACTGCTCAGTCCATAAAGCATCTGTTATGAGGTGATTATTTGAGGTATAGGAGTTTATTATTATTTATTTCAGGCTAACATCTGAAGACCTTGTGCTGAAACTGTATCTTACTAAAATTGTCCATGTATTATTCCTAAAATTAATATAAATTAATCTGCTCATGCAATCTTAACATTGCTATTGTTCAGATGTTTTAATAAAGTGTACAGTAATGCACCATGCAAAATCAAACCACTGATAAGGATAGCAGAAACTGTAATGCTTGCCAAGAGCAATGGGCAATACTGATACTGACCATAAAGTGAGGTAACAGTTACACAATGACTAAATGCATTAGCTGTAGGTTACAGTTTCAGCCACTAATCAGATGATACCTTGACACAAAACAAACAAAAATATCTATAGATTTTAAGATTGCGAGCAGGGCCTTCCTACCTCTATGACTGTTTGTGACTGTGTCCAGCTGTAAAGCGCAACAGAATTTGCTGTGCTATAAAAGAAACTGTTAATAAATAAATAAATGTAACGATAGTTGTACTGAATCTTAACGTAATTCAAGTATTGATTAATTGCTGGACTTAATCTGGAATGTGGAATATAATAAAATGCTAAGGCTGCTCCTCACCTCTGTTGTGGGCACCGCACCATGGACAAATAATAATACTGATGTGACTGTTTTACACTTGCTTCATACAGAGAGAGTGGAAGGCAGATAAGGTCTGGGGAAGTGGGGTAGGGTCAGATAGGGCCTGTGGGAGAGAGGATGGGAGGGTTGGGAAAGATAGGGACTGGGGAGAGGAGTAGGGGAAGATAGGGACTGGGGGGGGGGGGGGAAGGAGAGAGGGGGAGGAGTTGGGGTGAATAGGAACTGAGGAGAGTGTGGAGTGGTAGGGGTAGATCGGGTCAGTAGAGAGAGAGGTTCAGATTTTTTTCAATACAGTCACCTCTGTGGTGCCACCGCTAGAGGGTGTCCAACGGAGCTCCATTCAGGACACGGTCACATACACACCCTATGTACACTGCACCACCCACCATATACTGTCCCTATATATACACTACACCCCCATCCTCTTACATATTCTGCACACCCATACCCCTCCATTTAGTGCCCACTATATACAGGGCACCCCCTCCTCCATATAGTGCATACTCTGCACCCCCCTCCTCCATATGCTCTGCTGCAAACCCAGGTTACTTACCATCCAGTTACTCAGCAACAAGTAGCAGCAGAAACCAGGAATCGGACGCAGGACCCACCAGACGGTCCCTCAGAGCGGAGGCACCAGGGACACGTGTGGCCACTTACCGGTGAAAAGGGGGTGGGGGATAGGATATCAGTCTGGCAGGAAGGGGATAGACCCTGTGTGGGGTGAGCAGTGCGGTGACCGGGAGGAAGAGGAAGGGGTCAATGCTGGGGCTGCAGATGATGCGGATGAGGAGGCAGATAACTGGCTCAGTTGCTTTATTTAAAATACGCGCCGGTAGAGGGCTGGGGTCCTTCCCAAACCCCACAGAAGCCATTTGGCCAGCTGTTGGAGGCTACTGGTGTCTTGCACACCAGACTGGTCAGTAGCTGTGCGGGGACTGTAGAGCTTAGACGTGCCAGTACTGGTGTATATAATGCAGCTCATTATAATCTGTCTATTACAGATATACAGCATCTACAGATGAGTCCTTACCAGGGCGTGCTGATATAAATCAACATGATTAAAATCACATGATTATTTTTTTTTTAATAATTGATTCAATTACAGGTGTTTAGTACTGTTAAAATGAACTTTGAAAATTTACATTTTTGACAATCGTGGTTAAAGAACTCAATATATATTACCATGGATGATGTGTCTACATCCATGTTTTATATCAAGCATTAGGACCTGCACATTTTCTTGCTTACTTAATGGACCCACATTACTGTAGAAGAAAAGTTAGAAGCTCTTAAGGGTGCCAAAGAAAAATATCCACATTCAAATATCCTTCTACCAACACTAGTCAAGTTCCAAGCAAAAGCAACCCAGTTTAATAACCTCGTTTGACCACGACGTTCTGTCAACAGTGGCACCAATAGATTGGTGGAAAATGCACATTGGTTCAGAAACTGTAGCTGAAAATATCATGGTAGCAGTAGAGCAATTGCTAACAGCTGCAGCTTCATCATCTGGTTGAGTGCAGTCAAAATGGAGAATCCGCTTGGGTACTGAAAAGGCTGCAAAACCTGTGCTGCTTTTTAAGGTGTTCAATAAACCTAACGTGTAGGCTTATTCAGATTTACAAATCAGGCAAGGCAATTTGCCAGCTATTGTAACTTTTAACAGCATTGCTGTTTTTTTCCCTTTACAGATTGTGTGATTTGTGTGTAGTTTGCTGTGCCATGCCATGATTCATGGTGACGCTGTCAAGTCATTTAAATTAAATATATTAAAGTTACCGTATTTTTAAAAGCGCTTTGTATTATTGTTTTTGCTGGGTTTGTTTACTTGGTTATTTGTATAAAAATACAATTTAAATTTAAAATAAAACATTTAAATATCCCAAAAATTTGATTTAAATAAAAAATCTGATTTAAAAAATATAATAAAATCTTTTTTTTTCATACCCTGGTCCTCACACAACACTGCTCAAACCAGTGGCATGCGCAATCGCCACCAGCCCTTTTGATGTGTTACTAATCTCTGGTGTGTGCGTAAGTATGCGCCTGCAATTGCTGCCTCGCAAACTCTGTTACAACTACGGGTAGCGGGACTATAACATCCCACTACCCGATCTCATACAGTGCCACTGAGTATCCCTCCGTATGAAGTCATACAGCCTGCAACCGTGCACGTTCATACTATGTACCCGCAAACACTACGCCAATTTCTTTGTAAAGATGTAAGGAGACACATCTGTAGATATATAAAAGGCTAACGCAACACAGTCAAACACACTCCGCATAACAGAAAGCCAGCTTCCAGCAGTAGGACAGACAGAAACCTAGCAGCTACTGTGTGAGCAGCGACACCCCCATAATCAGTCTCTGATGTCCGTCATTTTGACGGTCTTTTAACTAGTATGTAATAAAGCCTCATCACACCTGTCTCCTGAAACACCATTTAGCTTTGCAAGGTAAATGTTTTCAGTTGTGGAAAACTTACCAACACCTTTTTTTGGGACTTTATGTTTACAATAAGGTCATTAGGAAAATCACCAACTGCATAATATCTTAAAACATACTTCGAGAAATAACTATTATGAATAAAGCAAAATGTAGATATACTAAACATTCATCCATCATGTGTGAGATACTTACCAATATCATAATCATTCTCTGCTACTCTTCTCATTTTTGGAGGTGTAGTGATGCCAGATTCAATTTCCGGTCTTTTAGGAGCCTTAGTGTCAGATATTAAATGGTCAAAGCTTTTTCTTGTACCTAAAATTAAGGGGATGGAAAAAAACATGGTCATACTTATTAAATATTGCATGATACAGTCATCACAGTTAATGTATTAATAATGAAAAGTGTTTGTGTGTACGAGATAGATAGATAGATATATAGAGATATATATAGGTATTAGGATTTTAATACCTACCGGTAAATCCTTTTCTCCTAGTCCGTAGAGGATGCTGGGGACTCCAAAAGGACCATGGGGTATAGATGGGATCCGCAGTAGCTTGGGCACACTAAAAAGACTTTGACTGGGTGTGAACTGGCTCCTCCCTCTATGCCCCTCCCCCAGACCTCAGTTATAGGAACTGTGCCCAGGAGAGACGGACATTTCGAGGAAAGAATTTGTTTAAACACGGTGAGTGTCATACCAGCTAACACCACACACATACCGCAAAACGAGACATTCAATAGAATGCCAGCCAACGGCATGAACAATACCACAGCCACATGCTGAGAGAATATGTAACACAACCAGTGTGTCAACACAACCAATAAAAAGACACCGCATGGCCTGGCATGCACAATGTCAGCAACAGCCTGACAGAACAGAAAAACCACAAAAGTGTAACCATCACCAGTAACTGCAGATACAGTACGCACTGGGATGGGCGCCCAGCATCCTCTACGGACTAGGAGAAAAGGATTTACCGGTAGGTATTAAAATCCTATTTTCTCTTACATCATAGAGGATGCTGGGGACTCCAAAAGGACCATGGGGTCTATACCAAAGCTCCAGACCGGGCGGGAGAGTGCGGACGACTCTGCAGCACCGATTGAGCAAACATGAGGTCCCCATCAGCCAGGGTATCAAACTTGTAGAGCTTAGCAAAATTGTTTGAACCCGAAAAAGTATGCGTTCGGCAAAGATGAAACGCCGAGACTCCTCGGGCATCCGTCCAAGAAAAAAACATTTTCCAAGTAGAATGGGTCACCACCAAATTCGATAATGGCAATCCAGCCGTAGAACGAGCACGCCGAATCGGATCACAGATCTAGCGTGTAACCGACTACAGAGACGCAGGCGCCCCAATCCCGTTGGGAGCATACCTGACAAACAGAGCATCTGTTTCCGCAATCTGAGCCAAAATAGCAACATAAATATTCAAAACTCCGACTACATCAAGAGACCTTGAATCAGCTCAAGTAACCACAGGCATCAAATAGGCTGGTTTCTGCGAAACACCTAAATCACTGTTGGCAGAACTAGTATCTGAGTTCTCAATTTCGCTCTATCCATCTGGAAGAACAAACGGGCTCATGTGAGACCCAGCCGCCACTTCCGACCCTCGCCTTGCAGATGCCAAAGCCACAAGCATGACCACTCTCCAAGAGAGAAAGTTTACACAACCTTTCGGAAAGATTCCAATCATTGTGACCCAGGAAAACTCAACACCACGTCAAAGTCCCACGGTGCCAATGGGGGCACAAACAGAGGGTGGAAGTGCAATACTCCTTCCACGAAGATTCGAACTTCCGGAAAGGTAGCCAATTCTTTCTTGAAAGAAAATTTTATAAGGCCAAAACCGCTCTTGAATGGAGCCTAACTGTAGACCTGCACCCACACCTGCTTGCGAAGGATGGAGAAAAACAACCCAACTGAAAGTCTTCCGTAGTAGTCTTCTTGGACTCACTCCAAGACACATTTTCTCCAACACGGTGGTAAGGCTTTTCCGTTACTTCTGTTCTAGCCTGAAGAAAGGTGGAAATGACTTCACTGGAAATACCCTTTCAGGCTAGGATATGGTGTTCAACCGCCACGTCACCAAACGCAGTCGTGGTAAGTCTTGGTACACGCCTGGATCTTGCTGTAACAGTTCCTCACGTAGAGGAAGAGGCCAGGGATCTGTTATCTTGAAGAACTGGATACCAAGCCTTCCATGTTCAGACTGGAACAATGAGGATTGCCTGAACCTTTGTTCGGCTAAATTATATCACCTTCAGAAGAGTGAAAAACGGAGGGGACACACAGACCGACTGAAAACACCCAAGGTGTCCCGAGGACGTCCACTGCTATAGCTTGAGTGTCCCCTGACCTGGAACAATATCCCTGAGATCTCTTGTTAAGGCGAGATACCAATATGTCGAATTTAGGCACACCTCAACGACCTGCCGCTTCAGTGAAACTTCTCGATGACGACTGTATATCTCCCGGATGGAGATCGCATTTGCATGGGAATCTATTACTCCGTCGTTCACATCTGGATCGAAGACTGCTAATATAGCGTTAACCAGTCCTTACACCCAGCAGAAAACTTTTACTGAATCTGCCATTGCTGCTTCGCTCCATGTTCCGCCCTAGTGGCTTACGTACACCACAGCTGTCAAGCCGTCCGACAGAATTAACACGGCAGATCAGAAAGCATATGTTCATTGAAAATAGCTCTTAATGCAAGAAAGCTTATTGCAGACAAGCTTCCCAGCTTGACCTTTTCTTCTGGAAATACTTCCCTTGCAAGAACTGCTCCCCAGTCTCGGAGATCTGCATGCACGGACGCCAGGATCTCATCCTGGATTTGAACCTTCTTCCCTCTAGGAGGTAAGAACTGAGTAGACACCACAGGGGCAATATCCTGGCCATTAGGATTATATTCTGGCGCATGTGCAGGTGAGACCCGGGCCACATTTCCAACTGGCCCCGTGAAAATCACTCTGGCATTTGACCTGCTCACTGAAAAGCCTCTTAGGTCGCACCATCTTCTTCTTCAACAGAACATATTGATGGATTGTCATTGCAAATCTGATCCGACTTTGGATCCTCAGACCTCTTTCCACAGGAAAACACAGAACTTCAACCGTTCAGTAACTACTCTGATACCCACCTCCGACATCTGTGTCGTTGGGAACAACAGCCATTCCCTGTGTTGAAGAACAGTCAGAGAAAAAACAACGATTTGCACCACTTGTTTCTTGACCTTGCCTTAATCAGGAGACCGTCTCAGTACAGAATGACAATAGCTCTTAATATTGAAAGAATCGATCATACTGCCATCACTCCGGTGAAATGGCAAAGACAATCTTGGATATCAACACAGGTAAGCCGAATGCGGAGAAACCCGCATTTAACCCCTTTCTACCTTTACGTGCTGGAGCTCTCTGGTCTGAGAGAATCCATTCTGTAGGTCAACCACGTAAGAGAAACTTTTTTTTTTTTTTTTTTTACACAGGGACAGCAGGACAACGCCCTGAACCTGACGCAACACTGGTATGGGGTCGCGTACTACCTCCCCTTCCAGAGGGGAAACGGCAAGATATATTTGAAAAATCAGTGAGGGGAAACATCTGTAAGTGCCAGAATGTCCCCCTTTGTATTCTATACTTGACTCACAGGTCCTAGTCCATTCTCGGACTGACTGAACAAGTAGTAGACGAGCTCCCACCGGAGTGGGTTCCAGTCAGATAGACCCAGCCACATGCGGTGGATGTGGTAGAAACAGAAAACGACATCCACTTCTGCGAACCTAAGAAGGCTGCAGAACTCTTACCTTTTCACCTTCCACTATCTGCACCGAAAGGGAAAAAAGAACTGTATTGACCCGGTTAAAATGACTGCATCCCACAACAGAATGCGTCCCCAACCGTTGTGAAGGTGTCTAACTCACAAAGTCAGATTTACCCGTAGTATCCGCCGAGACTGGCTGAACTGAGGCTTATCTCCCGGAGTCAGCCTCAGCATTCCCCCGGCCACATCTCCTGCGATCGCACGGTAGCCTGCCGCAATGTTATAGAGAAGAATCAACATATAAAACATCCCTTCTCTTTTTAGGGGAATACTATCGGATGCCTTTCCGAATATAAACACTCCCCCATGTGCATGCAATGCAAATAAGTCCAAAGCATAGAAAATAAAATATCACTTAGCTTCCTGTGTACGATCCTTTGTGACAGGGCCCCGTGTCGACCAGGAGTTGACTTTCACAGCATTCTATCCACGACGGGAAAAGAATAAACATTCGGACTCCTTGAGAGGATCTGAGACCAACTCGTCACGGCCGACCTAGAGCTTTATCAACAGAGCGACCAGCACATGAGAAGGAATACTAATACTTCAGCATTCATTATAAATCATAATATGAATATACATAATGTAATACACAATTACACACATCATATATATATATATATATATATATATATAAAAAACAAGGGGTACCCTTAGGCGCTACGTGGAGCGGAACTGAGCTGCAGCTTAGACGAACCCCCTGTTAGGTGGGGCCCTAAGATATCAAACCAACAAACTAGAGTCTAAGTGCGCTAATGGATAGTACTGTATATCATAAATAAACAGATTTAAAAGATTCAACTTTCAGTTTTTAATACATAAAAGCCACAATAGCATAAAACATCTATGAGCATATAAACATCTCTTTACAGAATGTATAGACAATGTATACAAACAGTTTCTGTCAGATGGAAAATTCAAGTGAAACTTGAGATTGGTGGTAAATCTTCCTTAGTAGTATAGAATACAGATGGAATACAGTACTCGAACACAACCCAACGCGTTTCGTCCCTAACTGGGACTTCCTCAGGGGTAATATCGAGTGCCAGATGTTTTTTACAGATAATCCCAAAATTGTGTAAAAAGCTCACTGAATATAAAAGCAGGCAAAGGACCAAAATGACTGGGAAAGCAGTTCAATATAATGAAGCCCCCAGTCACACAGAGTCCAGATAACAAATGGACAAATAGGTGACCCGAAAACAATGTGGTTTAAAGTCTATCACTGACTCTATAAACCAGTCTCTGATGAGGGTGAGACCGCTCAGTAGTGGGTCAACAGCCAAATAGTGTAGTGGTCATCTCAAAGTCCAAACATCTGGCACTCGAAATTACCCCTGTGGAAGTCCCAGTTAGGGACGAAACACGTTGGGTTGTGTTCGAGTACTGTATTCCATCTGTATTCTATACTACTAAGGAAGATTTACCACCAATCTCAAGTTTCACTTGAATTTTCCATCTGACAGAAACTGTTTGTATACATTGTCTATACATTCTGTAAAGAGATGTTTATATGCTCATAGATGTTTTATGCTATTGTGGCTTTTATGTATTAAAAACTGAAAGTTGAATCTTTTAAATCTGTTTATTTATGATATACAGTACTATCCATTAGCGCACTTAGACTCTAGTTTGTTGGTTTGATAGATATATATATATATATATATATATCTATCTAACATACATATAAACGGATTGTCCGGAACCCTCGGGTCCCTAGTGACATTAATGTGTTCTGAATGTGTATGACCATGTACTGAATGCCCCAATTGTGGATCTAACAGGAAACCCTATGGTCGACAGAAAACCCAGTAGTCGTCGACAGCAGGGAGTAGTAACCAGGTAAAATAACATTTTTGCGACCCTGAGGGGTCCGAGGTGGAGTATACGTAAATAATTTTAACAACATTTCCCCACATATACCACCATGTCTGTACACGAGCCACAGGCCCATGGAACCGTACCATACATATACAAATAAACATATACGGTCATAAGGCAGTTACAGCATGTTAATTTACACCCAGTAATAGCAGTTGGTGTCAACAGGGTCACCCACACACTACTGTGTTTCCCATACAGTGTTTACTTTTGATAAGTATACAACTACCGACCTGCTGACTCTGCATCTACAGCATCAAGTACCAACAGGCGTCGGCAATGCCGACAGTAATTCCCATAGCTGATTGTGTAGACACATGTGGACTATAATGGGTATGCTGACAGGGAACACACAGAGAAACATTCACAGCAATGATTATATGCCTCCTTTCAAAAGAAAAATAGTGCTAAATTCATTATAACACAAAAAAATCTGTGTCCCCCCTTGTTTGTACACCTTTTTGGAGGAGACAGAGACAAAATGGCGCTGAATACTGCTGTGAGGGCTAAGCCCCTCCCCCTCTTCGGCACGCTTCAGCCCCGGTATAATATAGTTTATATGCAGGACAGGGGACCGTATATAGTGTCTATACACTATATACCTGCTCAAATAACATATATAATGCTGTCCAGGGCGCCCCCCCCGCGCCCTGCACCCATGTAACCGTTGGTGTGTGTGGGAGCAATGGCGCGCAGCGCGATCGCTGTAGTATACTGGCGGGGGTAACGCAGACGGTGCCGGGGCCCGAATATGACTTGTACCAGTGATGAGAGACTCATGGGCAGATTTATTAAGCCTGGTGAAGTGATAAAATGCACGGTGATAAAGTACCAGCCAATCAGCTCCTAACTTCCATGTCACAGGCTGGGTTTGAAAAATGACAGTTAGGAGCTGACTGGCTGGTGCTTTATGACATTCCACTTTATCACTTCACCGAGCTTAATAAATCTGCCCCTCAGTAACTGCTGCCCAGGGCGCTCCCCCCCAGCGCCCTGCACCCTGTGAGTGCCGTTGGTGTGTGGGAGCATGGAGCGCAGCGCTACCGCTGCGCTTACCTCCGTTACTGAAGTCTTCTGCCGTCTGCTGTTATTCTAATACTCGCCCGGCTTCTTTCTTCTGGCTTCTGTGAGGGGGGTGACGGAGCGGCTTCGGGAACAAGCAGCTAGGCGAACCAAGTGATCGAACCCTCTGGAGCTAATGCTGTCCAGTAGCCTAAGAAGCAGAGTCCTTGAACTAAGAAGAAGTAGGTCTGACTTCTCTCCCCTCACTCCCACGATGCAGGGAGCCTGTAGCCAGCTGGTCTCCCTGAAAATAAAAAACCTAACAATAAAGTCTTTAGAGAAACTCTGTAGAGCTCCCCTAGTGTGTGTCCAATCACTCCTGGGCACAAAGTCTGAGGGAGGGGCATAGAGGGAGGAGCCAGTTCACACACAGTCAAAGTTTTTTTAGTGTGCCCAAGCTCCTGCGGATCCCGTCTATACCCCATGGTCCTTTTGGAGTCCCCAGCATCCTCTAGGACGTAAGAGAAATATATATACTGTATACACACACACAGAGAGAGAGAGAGAGAGAGAGAGAGAGAGAGAGAGAGAGAGAGATAAAGTGCAAACGTTTTAGGCAGGTGTGGAAAATATGCTGCAAAGTAAGAATGCTTTCAAAAATAGAATTGTTAGTTTCTTTTAATCAATTAACAAAATGCGTAAAGAAGGAAAAGGAGTCCTGGAAGTTATAACATCGCCCTCGATGAGTTCAAATGTGAACTTTTTGGAACCAGAAGTCAGTATGTTCGAAGAATGGTCAGAGAAGTCTTACAGTTAAACAAGGAGGTTGTTATGTCATGATTTGGGGTTGTTTTGGAGGATGAAAGGTTGAAGATTTAGTTCAAATAACATCAACCATTGATAAGAAACAATAACACACGGGCCTCTTCAGAGAGGAGGCGGCCCGTGTGCAGTCTCCTTCTAAGCCCCCTCCACTATAGCTGGCAGCGCTCTTAACTCTGGACACTAGTGTCACTAGGGGACCCTAGCGCAGTCCCAGGGAAAATAGTGTGCATGCGCAGGCCTCTGGGAAAATGTCAGGGGCGTCCATATTCCCATGATGTTCCTACAGCACTCTCCTCTGAAGAAACGACCGGTCGTTATGGTCGAGAAACACGTTGGATTTGCAGTTTGACCAAGACACTCCTGAAAAACATTCAATCTTTGCGGACCTTTAGTGGCTTCCCAAGGCGGCGATTTGTTCATCATCTGTTACATATTTATGCTACCTCCGCCCAAATATCTGTGGACTTCACTATTGGGATGATATCAGCTAATCCACAACGGAGGCGCACCACAGCCCAGCGGTAGTCCGCACTGATTACTACAACGAATCCACGCATGCACCGCACCATTCTGCGTCTTACAGGGACCAAAGCGCCAGAGCTAACTGGTAACTAAATCTGTCAGTCCGGGAAGCACCCGGACTACACAGTGTGGCACATAGTTACACTGTAACAGAATCGCTGATAAGATATATCCATTACAAGTAGTAATCGGATTGATACATTCTACACATGCTGGCCAGCTAATCAGTGAATCTTGGATACATGCAGGTACTGTTTATTAACAAAACACAGTTGCGTGCAAGTTAAAATCTGTGTCAATACAATATCAGACTTCTATACTACTCTGATTTACTCGGTCAATTTTGATCAAAAGAACTATCCGAGTCCATCATATTTAATTCTTTGCGGAATATTTTACAGGTTAAATACAATTCTACTTTGGTTCTAAAAGTTATTAATGTCCTAGGAACTATTTGAATTTTTGGGAGCCTAAGATATTTATGTATATCAATTTATATGTGACATATATGTTTTATTTGAATTTTTATTTTTATTCACTCGTATTTATTTGATTATTATTAATAAATTGAATGTATCTATATTCAGTTCTTTTTGCGCTCTCTCTTTATTTCTGTCACATTTCTATTCTAATAGTTCTGGGGGCTGGCAATTCCCCCTATTTCATTAAGTGAGAGTTGCATTAAGGACTATATCCATTACCACAGATAAAGGGGCACCTCTCTTTTTGTGGTTGTTGTATCTACTGCGCAAATCACTGGGAAAAAAGATGCAGCGCCATTTTCCCAGTGATTTCTGCAGTGCTGCTACGATGCTGTACCAAGTGGTACTAGAAATATTGGAAAAGGGTTCATCATGCAACAAGATAATGATCCTAAGCACACATCTAAACTGTGTATCAATTATTTTTAAAAGAAAAGCAGAAAGTTCTACAAATTATGACATTGCCTCCTCAGTCACCTGAGGCAGCCATGTCTCAATCCCACTGAGAAACTCTGGGATGAATTGGACAGAACAGTTTGTGTAATGGCAAAGTTCGCGTAATACTAAAAACATATGGCATAATTTATGAAACTTTAGAAAACTTGATGTATCAAATGCACAAATTATGTAAAGCCGTGATACGCGCAAAGGAAGACACATTGATGAAAGCCAAATTGAATCTGAAATTTACTGTATGTTAATCTATAAAATAATTTTTATAATGTTTAGTTGCAATATTATGAGAAACAATTATGAATAAATATTTTCATTAATTCACTACATTTGGGTCTTTTATTAACAATTATTTTAATTGGCCATAGACTTTTGCACGCTAGTGTAGAGTATATACTATACCTATAAACACACACACAACTTATTTATTATAGTGCTCTCTGTGTGGGAGGTGGCATGCTCATGACTCTCTTGCATCATCTCTAGGCTTTGTCCTGTGATATACGTATTTGACCCCAGCATGTGACCTGACCATTCTGCTACCCTACCCTTTTTGCTTTGGAGTTACAACATTATTTCCAGACCTACCTTGTGAACTAATCTTTACCATAATGCTAAGAACCAAGTCAGAGGGCCACGGGCCTGCGTGCTGGGAGTACTGAAGGCTAGGGGGAGAACTCAAGTAGCCCCGTTTTACAGGGGTGAAAACAGGTGGTAGCTTCGGACTTTAACGCCTGGGGCTATTCAATTAAAGACCTTTTTATCTTATCCAATAAATCAACTTGTCATCGGGTGCTACTCCGGATTCTGTGTGTTAACGGATTCGCAGGACCTGCTGGCAGGCTATTTATTGGGGATTTATTTTTGGTCTGCTTGGACCCGAAAATAAATCCCCATTAAGAGCAAAGTGTAGGCTGGCTTTAGGGCTAATTGAATAACCCTAAAAGGAGCAATTAACCCATGGTAAATTACAGCGGCTAATTGAATCCCAAACCTTTATTACAAGCGTCCTGCAAATCCCAGCTTATAGTGTGAAAAAACATTTCTACCCAAGAATTGTGAGTTTTACAATATCTGAAGTGTAATAGTTTGAAACATCTTCCTTAACAGTCAATTTCTATTGACCTATGCACTTGTTCATTCACTTGGCAGGATATTACCTGGAAAATGTTTATTTTAAAACAACATGATGTAGTTGTCAAATTCTGAAGTTGTGAGGACCAAGGATACCAACATTTGTACAGTGTCACATTCAAGTTGCACATACAAAGTCATTGCTAATAAAATGGCTATCATCATATGTTTTGACTTGTGTTGCACGTCGTGCAACATAGTAATGTATAGATGGAGCCTCGCTCATCTATACCATCTATGGCGTTTGTCCCGATCACGGAGTCGCAGTGTGCCTGGTCGCAAGGCAGCATGTTTTGTCGCAGGGTGGCGCATAGAGCTTAGAGAGGTGTATGGCGTTACCAGTGATCATCCACCAGATGTCGCATCTGAAAATCACCATTGTGCGTGCGTGAGGTTAGCACAGCTGACCAGCAAATGACGGGTCACTCACGTCAGGCATCTCTCGATCTCTAGGTGCATGCACAATGCTAACTTGCTTTACAAATGAATGTGCCTTCGGAGTGAGCCATTATTTGTCGGGCAGCTCTGCTAATGTCGGGCATCTTTTCTTGCTGTAAATACATCTTACAGATGTGTCCCCTTACATCCTTGCTGCAGTCACGCTAAACAGCCCTTGAAGTCACACCATGCCGCGACGGGACTCGGTAGCACTGATAGTGGGGTTTTTACGCGAAAATGCGTCTTAGACGCAAAGTAATGTAATAATGTAAAAAACTAGTTTTATGGTAAGAACCTACCCTTGTTAAAACTTTCTGCGAGGTACACTGGGCTCCACAAGTCTGGACAATGGGGTGTAGAGTAGGATCTTGATCCGAGGCACAAACAGGCTCAAAGCTTTGACTGTTCCCAGAATGCACAGCGCCGCCTCCTCTATAACCCCGCCTCCCAGCACAGGAGCTCAGTTTAGTTAACCAGCCCAATGCAGTAGCAGGAAAAGAGACGACAACGGTTAGTAGCCACATACACCACACTCATGACAAGAGACGTGTCAGCGGCTAATGCCATATCAACCCAAAGAAGCTAAGTGGGTCAGGGTGGGCGACTTGTGGAGCCCAGTGTACCTCGCAGAAAGAGTTTTAACAAGGGTAAGTTCTTACCATAAAACTCGTTTTCTGCTGCGGGGTACACTGGGCTCCACAAGTCTGGACAATGGGGATGTCCTAAAGCAGTTCCTTATGGGAGGGGACGCACTGTAGCGGGCACAAGAACCCGGCGTCCAAAGGAAGCATCCTGGGAAGCGGCAGTATCGAAGGCATAGAACCTTATGAACGTGTTCCCGGAGGACCACGTAGCCGCCTTGCACAATTGATCAAGGGTCGCACCACGTTGGGCCGCCCAAGAAGGTCCAACAGACCGAGTAGAATGGGCCGTAATGTGAACAGGAGCTGACAGACCAGCCTTCACATAAGCATGCGCAATCACCATTCTAATCCACCTGGTCAGGGTCTGCTTGTGAGCAGGCCAGCTACGTTTGTGAAATCCAAATAAAACAAAGAGAGAATCAGTCTTTCGAATAGAAGCAGTTCTCTTCACATAGATACGGAGAGCCCGTACCACATCCAAAGACCGCTCTTTGGGAGACAAATCAGGAGAAACAAAAGCTGGAACCACAATCTCCTGATTAAGGTGGAACGAAGAAACCACCTCAGGTAAATATCCGGGACGAGTCCTAAGAACCGCCCGGTCACGGTGAAAAATCAGATATGGGGAGCTACAAGACAAGGCACCCAAAACCGACACCCTTCTAGCAGAGGCAATAGCCAGCAAGAACACCACCTTAAGGGAAAGCCACTTAAGGTCAGCTTGAACCAAGAGGTTAAAATAGAGGCTCCTGCAACGCCTCCAAAACCACGACAAGTCCCAAGGAGCCACAGGCGGGACATAGAGAGGTTGGATACGCAACACACCCTGAGTGAAAGTATGAACATCAGGTAAAGTTGCAATTTTTCTCTGAAACCACACTGACAAGGCAGAAATATGAACCTTGAGGTAGGCCAGACGCAGGCCTAAATCTAGGCCCTGCTGTAGAAAAGCCAAAAGTTTGGCTGTACTAAACGTGGAAGCGTCATAATGGTTAGATGCGCACCAAACAAAGGAGGAATGCCAGACCCGATGGTAAATCCGAGCAGAGGCCGGTTTCCGGGCCCGCAACATAGTTTATTTATTTATTAGCAGTTTCTTATATAGCGCAGCATATTCCGTTGCGCTTTACAATTAGAACAACAATTATAGAACAAAACTGGGCAAAGACAGACAGAGGTAGGAAGGCCCTGCTCGCAAGCTTACAATCTATAGGGAAATAGGCATTGATACACAAGGATAGATGCTGCTTGTTACATAATGTTTTAATGACCTCTTCAGAAAAACCCTTAGCTCTTAAGACGGAAGCTTCAAGAGCCACGCCGTCAAAGACAGCCGGGCTAGGTCCTGGTAGACACAGGGGCCCTGAACGAGGAGGTCTGGGCGTTGTGGAAGTAGAAGTGTACGCTCTGACGATAGGCCTTGCAGGTCTGAGAACCAGTGCCGTCTGGGCCACGCCGGAGCTATGAGAAGCAGATTTCCTTTTTCTTGCTTGAACTTCCGAATTACCCTGGGCAGGAGTGACACCGGAGGGAACACATACTGCAGCCGAAACCTCCACGGCACTGCCAGCGCATCCACGAATGCTGCTCGAGGATCCCTTGTCCTTGCTCTGAAGACAGGAACCTTGTGATTGTGTCGAGACGCCATCAGATCCACATCTGGAAGACCCCACCTTTCCACGAGGAGTTGAAACACTTCTGGATGGAGGCCCCACTCGCCGGCATGCACGTCCTGACGACTGAGAAAGTCAGCTTCCCAATTCAGGACTACCGGAATGAATATTGCCGGTAGATGGCGTTCTGCCCAACGTAGAATCAGTGAGGCTTCCTTCATTGCCAAACGCCTTGATGATTTATGTAAGCCACTGTGGTGGCGTTGTCCGACTGTACTTGAACAGGACGGTTCTGAATCAAATGCTGGGCTAGGTTCAACGCATTGAAGAGCCCCCGCAATTCCAGAATGTTGATCGAGAGGAGAGATTCCTCCTTGGTCCACCGACCCTGCAAGGAGTGCTGCTCCAGCACCGCGCCCCAACCTCTTAGACTGGCATCTGTCGTCAACAGGACCCAGTTGGATATCCAGAAGGGACGGCCTCTGCACAATTGTCGGTTCAGGAGCCACCAGAGCAGCGACAGACGGACCTCCGGAGTCAAAGAGATCATGTGAGACCTGATCCGTTGAGGCAGGCCGTCCCACTTGGCTAGAATCAGCTTCTGGAGGGGGCGAGAATGGAATTGAGCATACTCCACCATGTCGAATGCTGACACCATGAGTACCAGCACCTGCATTGCCAAATGTATCGACACTTGCGGACGAAAAAGGAAGCAACGAATCCTGTCCTGAAGTTTCAGGACTTTCTCCTGAGACAAGAACAACCTCTGGTTGTGAGTGTCAAACAGCGCTCCCAGATGCACCATGCTCTGAGCAGGGACCAGGGAGGATTTCTTCCAGATGATGAGCCACCCGTGGGCTTGTAGAAACCGGACCGTCATATCCAGATGATGCAGGAGAAGATCTGGGGAATTTGCAAGGATTAACAAGTCGTCCAGATACGGCAGTATGCTGACCCCTTGACGGCGGAGTACCACCGTCATCACCGCCATAACTTTGGTGAAGACTCGCGGAGCCGTTGTTAAACCAAAAGGCAACACCTGAAACTGGTAATGGAGGTTGCCAATAGCGAACCTCAGGTATTGTTGATGTGACACTGCTATAGGAATATGCAGGTAAGCATCATGTATGTCCAGGGAGACCATGTAGTCCCCAGGTTCCAAGGCCAGAACTATAGAGCGATGGGTTTCCATACGGACCTTGGAAACCTTCACAAATTTGTTCAGTGCCTTGAGGTTGAGAATGGGCCGGGAGGACCCATTCGGTTTCGGGACTAGAAACAGTGGAGAATAGTACCCCCGGCCCCTCTGAGCAAGAGGCACCTGTACTACGACTCCTGTATCCAAGAGGGTCTGTACCACCGAATGCAGAGTGTTTGCCTTTGTCTGGTCCGACGGGACGTCTGTCTGGCAAAATCGATGAGGGGGTCGGTTTTTGAAGGCTATTGCGTAACCTCGAGTGACGACTTCCCGTACCCAGGCATCTGAAGTGGTCTTCAACCATTCCTGGGTATACCCTAGAAGCCCGAGGGGGAGGCCCGCCCCGTCATGCGGCAGGCTTATCGGTCTTGGCTGCTGGCTGACTGGCAGCCCAGGCTCTTTTGGGCTTCGGCCTACCAGGTTTGGAAGTGCAGGCCTGCTTATGGTACGCCTGACCTTTTGCTTTACCTGAAGGACGAAAATAAGAATTTACTTACCGATAATTCTATTTCTCGTAGTCCGTAGTGGATGCTGGGGACTCCGTAAGGACCATGGGGAATAGCGGCTCCGCAGGAGACTGGGCACAAAAGTAAAGCTTTAGAACTACCTGGTGTGCACTGGCTCCTCCCCCTATGACCCTCCTCCAAGCCTCAGTTAGGATACTGTGCCCGGACGAGCGTACACAATAAGGAAGGATTTTGAATCCCGGGTAAGACTCATACCAGCCACACCAATCACACCGTACAACTCGTGATCTAAACCCAGTTAACAGCATGATAACAGAGGAGCCTCTAGAAAAGATGGCTCACTACAGCAATAACCCAATTTTTTTTGGTAACAATAACTATGTACCAGTATTGCAGACAATCCGCACTTGGGATGGGCGCCCAGCATCCACTACGGACTACGAGAAATAGAATTATCGGTAAGTAAATTCTTATTTTCTCTAACGTCCTAAGTGGATGCTGGGGACTCCGTAAGGACCATGGGGATTATACCAAAGCTCCCAAACGGGCGGGAGAGTGCGGATGACTCTGCAGCACCAAATGAGAGAACTCCAGGTCCTCCTCAGCCAGGGTATCAATTTTGTAGAATTTTACAAACGTATTTGCTCCTGACCAAGTAGCTGCTCGGCAAAGTTGTAAAGCCGAGACCCCTCGGGCAGCCGCCCAAAATGAGCCCATCTTCCTTGTGGAGTGGGCATTTACAGATTTTTGGCTGTGGCAGAATGTGCAAGCTGAATTGTACTACAAATCCAACGAGCAATAGTCTGCTTAGAAGCAGGAGCACCCAGCTTGTTGGGTGCATACAGGATAAACAGCGAGTCAGATTTTCTGACTCCAGCCGTCCTGGAAACATATATTTTCAGGGCCCTGACAACGTCTAGCAACTTGGAGTCCTCCAAGTCCCTAGTAGCCGCAGGCACCACAATAGGTTGGTTCAGGTGAAACGCTGAAACCACCTTAGGGAGAAACTGAGGACGAGTCCTCAATTCCGCCCTGTCCGAATGGAAAATCAGATAAGGGCTTTTACAGGATAAAGCCGCCAATTCTGACACGCGCCTGGCCCCGGCCAGGGCAAACAGCATGACCACTTCCCATGTGAGATATTTTAACTCCACAGATTTAAGTGGTTCAAACCAATGTGACTTTTGGAACCCAAAAACTACATTGAGATCCCAAGGTGCCACTGGAGGCACAAAAGGAGGCTGTATATGCAGTACCCCTTTTACAACGTCTGAACTTAAGGGACTGAAGCTAGTTCTCTTTGGAAGAAAATTGACAGGGCCGAAATTTGAACCTTAATGGACCCCAATTTCAGGCCCATAGACACTCCTGTTTGCAGGAAATGTAGGAATCGACCCAGTTGAATTTCCTCCGTCGGGCCTTACTGGCCTCGCACCACGCAACATATTTTCGCCAAATGCGGTGATAATGTTTTGCGGTTACATCCTTCCTGGCTTTGATCAGGATAGGGATGACTTCATCCGGAATGCCTTTTTTCCTTCAGGATCCGGCGTTCAACCGCCATGCCGTCAAACGCAGCCGCGGTAAGTCTTGGAACAGACAGGGTCCTTGCTGGAGCAGGTCCCTTCTTAGAGGTAGAGGCCACGGATCCTCCGTGAGCATCTCTTGAAGTTCCGGTTACCAAGTCCTTCTTGGCCAATCCGGAGCCACGAATATAGTGCTTACTCCTCTCCATCTTATCAATCTCAGTACCTTGGGTATGAGAGGCAGATGAGGGAACACATACACTGACTGGTACACCCACGGTGTTACCAGAGCGTCTACAGCTATTGCCTGAGGGTCCCTGGACCTGGCGCAATACCTGTCGAGTTTTTCCCAACGGTTTATAATCCTGTGGAAGACTTCTGGGTGAAGTCCCCACTCTCCCGGGTGGAGGTCGTGTCTGCTGAGGAAGTCTGCTTCCCAGTTGTCCACTCCCGGAATTGCTGACAGTGCTATCACATGATTTTCCGCCCAGCGAAGAATCCTTGCAGCTTCTGCCATTGCCCTCCTGCTTTTTGTGCCACCCTATCTGTTTACGTGGGTGACTGCCGTAATGTTGTCCGACTGGATCAACACCGGCTGACCTTGAAGCAGAGGTCTTGCTAAGCTTAGAGCATTGTAAATGGCCCTTAGCTTCAGGATATTTATGTGAAGTGATGTCTCCAGGCTTGACCATAAGCCCTGGAAATTCCTTCCCTGTGTGACTGCTCCCCAGCCTCGCAGGCTGGCATCCGTGGTCACCAGGACCCAGTCCTGAATGCCGAATCTGCGGCCCTCTAGAAGATGAGCACTCTGCAACCAACACAGGAGGGACACCCTTGTTCTTGGTGACAGGGTTATCCGCTGATGCATCTGAAGATGCGACCCGGACCATTTGTCCAGCAGGTCCCACTGGAAAGTTCTTGCGTGGAATCTGCCGAATGGGATTGCTTCGTAGGAAGCCACCATTTTACCCAGAACCCTTGTGCATTGATGCACTGAGACTTGGCTCGGTTTTAGGAGGTTCCTGACTAGCTCGGATAACTAATTTGGAAGCTGCTCAATCATACCTGGAGATAATTATATATCAGGTGCTGGAAGGGGGAGGGGTCATAGACAGACAAACAAAGAGGAGGAAGGGGGGTGCAAATCCCCACCCCCAAATTCCCTTCCGCACACTGAAAATTACCTGTAACCATCCCTGAATCTATCTGGTAATAAAATTCAGAGAATTTGTCACAAATGTTTGCAAACACATGTTTAAGCTGCTGGCCACTTCACGGCTTCTCTGATACAGCAGTCCTAACTACTTAATAGCAGTGCCCACATTGGGCCATGTAATTTGTCACAGTACGCCTCATGATAAAGGTCAATACTAAAACATTTCCAGACAGAGAGCTAACTTACCAGGGAGCCACCCCCAGGATCTCCCATTGGCACTACAAGGAACAGCATGCCTTCCAAATGCTGCTCCCATTCAATGCCTCATGCTCACAAGCAGACAAACAATTTGGAAGCTGCTCAATCATACCTGGAGATAATTATATATCAGGTGCTGGAAGGGGGAGGGGTCATAGACAGACAAACAAAGAGGAGGAAGGGGGGTGCAAATCCCCACCCCCAAATTCCCTTCCGCACACTGAAAATTACCTGTAACCATCCCTGAATCTATCTGGTAATAAAATTCAGAGAGCATGAGGCATTGAATGGGAGCAGCATTTGGAAGGCATGCTGTTCCTTGTAGTGCCAATGGGAGATCCTGGGGGTGGCTCCCTGGTAAGTTAGCTCTCTGTCTGGAAATGTTTTAGTATTGACCTTTATCATGAGGCGTACTGTGACAAATTACATGGCCCAATGTGGGCACTGCTATTAAGTAGTTAGGACTGCTGTATCAGAGAAGCCGTGAAGTGGCCAGCAGCTTAAACATGTGTTTGCAAACATTTGTGACAAATTCTCTGAATTTTATTACCAGATAGATTCAGGGATGGTTACAGTTAATTTTCAGTGTGCGGAAGGGAATTTGGGGGTGGGGATTTGCACCCCCCTTCCTCCTCTTTGTTTGTCTGTCTATGACCCCTCCCCCTTCCAGCACCTGATATATAATTATCTCCAGGTATGATTGAGCAGCTTCCAAATTGTTTGTCTGCTTGTGAGAATTTGGGGGTGGGGATTTGCACCCCCCTTCCTCCTCTTTGTTTGTCTAGCTCGGATAACTCCCTGGCTTTCTCCTCCGGGAGAAACACCTTTTTCTGGACTGTGTCCAGGATCATCCCTAGGAACAGAAGACGAGTCGTCGGAACCAGCTGCGATTTTGGAATATTGAGAATCCAATCGTGCTGCCGCAACACTACCTGAGATAGTGCTACACCGACCTCCAACTGTTCCCTGGATCTTACCCTTATCAGGGAATCGTCCAAGTAAGGGATAACTAAAATTCCCTTCCTTCGAAGGAATATCATCATTTCGGCCATTACCTTGGTAAAGACCCGGGGTGCCGTGGACCATCCATACGGCAGCGTCTGAACTGATAGTGACAGTTCTGTACCATAAACCTGAGGTACCCTTGGTGAGAAGGGTAAATTTGGACATGAAGGTAAGCATCCTTGATGTCCCGAGACATCATGTAGTCCCCTTCTTCCAGGTTCGCAATCACTGCTCTGAGTGACTCAATCTTGAATTTGAACCTCTGTATGTAAGTGTTCAAAGATTTTAGATTTAGAATCGGTCTCACCGAGCCGTCCGGCTTCGGTACCACAACAGTGTGGAATAATACCCCGTTCCCTGTTGCAGGAGGGGTACCTTGATTATCACCTGCTGGGAATACAGCTTGTGAATGGCTTCCAAAACTGTCTCCCTGTCAGAAGGAGACATCGGTAAAGCCGACTTTAGGAAACGGCGAGGGGGAGACGTCTCGAATTCCAATTTGTACCCCTGAGATATCACCTGAAGGATCCAGGGGTCTACTTGCGAGTGAGCCCACTGCGCGCTGAAATTCATTGAGATGGGCCCCCCACCGTGCCTAATTCTGCTTGTAAAGCCCCAGCGTCATACTGAGGGCTTGGCAGAGGCGGGAGAGGGTTTCTGTTCCTGGGAACTGGCTGATTTCTGCAGCCTTTTTCCTCTCCCTCTGTCACGGGGCAGAAATGAGGAACCTTTTGCCCGCTTGTCCACGAAAAGACTGCGCCTGATAACACGGCGTCTTCTCATGTTGAGAGGCGACCTGGGGTACAAACGTGGATTTTCCCCTTAATAAGGCAATACTTCCAAATGCCGTTTGAAATCCGCATCACCTGACCACTGTCGTGTCCATAACCCTCTACTGGTAGAAATGGACAACGCACTTAGACTTGATGCCAGTCGGCAAATATTCCGCTGTGCATCACGCATATATAGAAATGCATCTTTTAAATGCTCTATAGGCAAAAATATACTGTCCCTATCTAGGGTATCAATATTTTCAGTCAGGGAATCCGACCACGCCAACCCAGCACTGCACATCCAGGCTGAGGCGATTGCTGGTCGCAGTATAACACCAGAATGTGTGTAAATACATTTTAGGATACCCTCCTGCTTTCTATCAGCAGGATCCTTAAGGGCGGCCATCTCAGGAGAGGGTAGAGCCCTTACAAGCGTGTGAGCGCTTTATCCACCCTAGGGGGTGTTTCCCAACGCACCCTAACCTCTGGCGGGAAAGGATATAATGCCAATAACATTTTAGAAATTATCAGTTGTTATCGGGGGAAACCCACGCATCATCACACACCTCATTTAATTTCGCAGATTCAGGAAAACTACAGGTAGTTTTTCCTCACCGAACATAATACCCCTTTTTTGGTGGTACTCGTATTATCAGAAATGTGTAAAACATTTTTCATTGCCTCCATCATGTAACGTGTGGCCCTACTGGAAGTCACATTTGTCTCTTCACCGTCGACACTGGAGTCAGTATCCGTGTCGGCGTCTATATCTGCCATCTGAGGTAACGGGTGCTTTAGAGCCCCTGACGGCCTATGAGACGTCTGGACAGGCACAAGCTGAGTAGCCGGCTGTCTCATGTCAACCACTGTCTTTTATACAGAGCTGACACTGTCACGTAATTCTTCCAACAGTTCATCCACTCAGGTGTCGACCCCCTAGGGGGTGACATCACTATTACAGGCAATCTGCTCCGTCTCCACATCATTTTTCTCCTCATACATGTCGACACAAACGTACCGACATACAACACACACACAGGGAATGCTCTGATAGAGGACAGGACCCCACTAGCCCTTTGGGGAGACAGAGGGAGAGTTTGCCAGCACACACCAGAGCGCTATATATATACACAGGGATAACCTTATATAAGTGTTTTTCCCCTTATAGCTGCTGTATTTTTAATACTGCGCATAATTAGTGCCCCCCTCTCTTTTTTAACCCTTTCTGTAGTGTAGTGACTGCAGGGGAGAGCCAGGGAGCTTCCCTCCAACGGAGCTGTGAGGGAAAATGGCGCCAGTGTGCTGAGATAAGGCCGCCGATAAGGGGGCGGAGCCTATCTCCCGTTTTTCTATTTATTCTGGCAGGGGTTAAATGCATCCATATAGCCCAGGAGCTATATGTGATGCATTTTTTGCCATCCAAGGTGTTTTTATTGCGTCTCAGGGCGCCCCCCCCAGCGCCCTGCACCGTCAGTGACCGGAGTGTGAAGTGTGCTGAGAGCAATGGCGCACAGCTGCAGTGCTGTGCGCTACCTTGTTGAAGACAGGACGTCTTCTGCCGCCGATTTTCCGGACCTCTTCTGTCTTCTGGCTCTGTAAGGGGGCCGGCGGCGCGGCTCTGGGACCCATCCATGGCTGGGCCTGTGATCGTCCCTCTGGAGCTAATGTCCAGTAGCCTAAGAAGCCCAATCCACTCTGCACGCAGGTGAGTTCGCTTCTTCTCCCCTTAGTCCCTCGATGCAGTGAGCCTGTTGCCAGCAGGTCTCACTGAAAATAAAAAACCTAAAACTAAACTTTTCACTAAGCAGCTCAGGAGAGCCACCTAGTGTGCACCCTTCTCGTTCGGGCACAAAAATCTAACTGAGGCTTGGAGGGGGGTCATAGGGGGAGGAGCCAGTGCACACCAGGTAGTTCTAAAGCTTTACTTTTGTGCCCAGTCTCCTGCGGAGCCGCTATTCCCCATGGTCCTTACGGAGTCCCCAGCATCCACTTAGGACGTTAGAGAAAGGGGCGAAAGGACGTGCCTTTGGCCTTCGACACAGAAGGAGCTGTATTAGGCAGACAGGCAGTTTTGGCAGTTAGCCACTATCTTATTTAAGTCCTCCCCAAACAGAATATCCCCCTTGAAAGGGAGTACCTCCAGGGTTTTTCTAGAGTCCAGATCCACAGACCAGGATCTCAACCACAATATCCCGCGAGCCAGAACTGACGTAGTAGAGGCCTTGGCTGCTAGGATACCGGCATCAGAAGCCGCCTCTTTAATATAGCGAGAAGCTGTGACAATATATGACAAGTAATGGCGCCGCAGACACTGACAGGGAGTGAGGAAAGACAGAGATGCAGCTCCAGGGCGGGATCACTTGCTGGAAATGGCGCCCTGGGGCTGGGGGAGGGGCTTCAGGTCTAAGCCTTATCCCCCTTGCTGGCAAAACCACGGGGTACTGTGGGCGATATTAAAAATAAGAATTTACTTACCGATAATTCTATTTCTCGGAGTCCGTAGTGGATGCTGGGGTTCCTGAAAGGACCATGGGGAATAGCGGCTCCGCAGGAGACAGGGCACAAAAAGTAAAGCTTTAGGATCAGGTGGTGTGCACTGGCTCCTCCCCCTATGACCCTCCTCCAAGCCTCAGTTAGGATACTGTGCCCGGACGAGCGTACACAATAAGGAAGGATTTTGAATCCCGGGTAAGACTCATACCAGCCACACCAATCACACTGTACAACCTGTGATCTGAACCCAGTTAACAGTATGATAACAGCGGAGCCTCTGAAAAGATGGCTCACAACAATAATAACCCGATTTTTGTAACTATGTACAAGTATTGCAGATAATCCGCACTTGGGATGGGCGCCCAGCATCCACTACGGACTCCGAGAAATAGAATTATCGGTAAGTAAATTCTTATTTTCTCTATCGTCCTAGTGGATGCTGGGGTTCCTGAAAGGACCATGGGGATTATACCAAAGCTCCCAAACGGGCGGGAGAGTGCGGATGACTCTGCAGCACCGAATGAGAGAACTCCAGGTCCTCCTTAGCCAGGGTATCAAATTTGTAGAATTTAGCAAACGTGTTTGCCCCTGACCAAGTAGCTGCTCGGCAAAGTTGTAAAACCGAGACCCCTCGGGCAGCCGCCCAAGATGAGCCCACCTTCCTTGTGGAATGGGCATTTACAGATTTTGGCTGTGGCAGGCCTGCCACAGAATGTGCAAGCTGAATTGTACTACAAATCCAACGAGCAATAGTCTGCTTAGAAGCAGGAGCACCCAGCTTTTTGGGTGCCTACAATATAAACAGCAAGTCAGACTTTCTGACTCCAGCCGTCCTGGAATTATATATATATATATATTTTCAGGGCCCTGACAACGTCTAGCAACTTGGAGTCCTCCAAGTCCCTAGTAGCCGCAGGCACCACAATAGGTTGTTTCAGGTGAAACGCTGACACCACCTTAGGAAGAAACTGGGGACGAGTCCGCAGTTCTGCCCTGTCCGAATGGAAAATCAAATATGGGCTTTTGTAAGACAAAACCGCCAATTTTGACAATCGCCTGGCCGAGGCCAGGGCCAACAGCATGGTCACTTTCCATGTGAGATATTTCAAATCCACAGATTTGAGTGGTTCAAACCAATATGATTTGAGGAATCCCAACACTACGTTGAGATCCCACGGTGCCACTGGAGGCACACAAGGGCTGTATATGCAATACTCCCTTGACAAACGTCTGGACTTCAGGAACTGAAGCCAATTCTTTCTGGAAGAAAATCTATAGGGCCGAAACTTGAACCTTAATGGACCCCAATTTGAGGCTCATAGACACTCCTGTTTGCAGGAAGTGCAGAAATCGACCTAGTTGAAATTTTTTCGTGGGGCCCTCCTGGCCTCACCCACGCAACATATTTTTACCACATGTGGTGATAACGTTGTGCGGTCACCTCCTTCCTGGCTTTGACCAGGGTAGGTATGACCTCTTCCGGAATGCCTTTTCCCTTAGGATCCGGCGTTCAAACCGCCATGCCGTCAAACGCAGTCGCGGTAAGTCTTGGAACAGACAAGGTCCCTGCTGGAGCAGGTCCTTTCTTAAAGGCCGATGCCACGGTTCCTCTTGGAACAGACATGGTACTTGCTGAAAGCAAATCCCTTCTTAGCTCCCGAGGCCATTAGTCCTCTGTGAGCATCTCTTGAAGTTCCGGTTACCAAGTCCCTCTTGGCCAATCCGGAGCCACGAGTATAGTTCTTACTCCTCTATGTCTTATAATTCTCAATACCTTGGTTATGAGAAGCAGAGAAGGGAACACATACACCGACTGTTACACCCACGGTGTTACCAGGACGTCCACAGCTATCGCTTGAAGGTCTCGTGACCTGGCGCAATACCTGTCCCATTTTTTTGTTCGGGCGGGACGCCATCATGTCCACCTTTGGTCTTTCCCAACGGTTCACAATCATGCGGAAAACTTCCCGATGAAGTTCCCACTCTCCCGGGTGGAGGTCGTGCCTGCTGAGGAAGTCTGCTTCCCAGTCGTCCACTCCCGGAATGAACACTGCTGACAGTGCTATCACATGATTTTCCGCCTAGCGAAAAATCCTTGCAGTTTTGTCACTGCCCTCCTGCTTCTTGTGCCGCCCTTTCTGTTTACGTGGGCGACTGCCGTGATGTTATCCCACTGGATCAATACCGGCTGACCTTGAAGCAGAGGTCTTGCTAAGCTTAGAGCATTATAAATTTGTTCTTAGCTCCAGTATATTTATGTGGAGAGAATTCTCCAGACTTGATCACACTCCTTGTGTGACTGCTCCCCAGCCTCTCAGGCTGGCCTCCGTGGTCACGAGCATCCAATCCTGAATGCTGAATCTGCGGCCCTCTAGAAGATGAGCACTCTGTAATCACCACAGGAGAGACACCCTTGTCCTTGGATATAGGGTTATCCGCTGATGCATCTGAAGATGCGATCCGGACCATTTGTCCAGCAGATCCCACTGAAGAGTTCTTGCGTGAAATCTGCCGAATGGAAGCGCTTCGTAATAAGCCACCATTTTTACCAGGACTCTTGTGCAATGATGCACTGACACTTTTCCTGGTTTTAGGAGGATCCCGATTAGCTCGGATAACTCCCTGGCTTTCTCCTCTGGGAGAAACACCTTTTCCTGGACTGTGTCCAGAATCATCCCTAGGACCAGCAGACGTGTCGTCGGAACAACTGCGGTTTTGGAATATTTAGAATCCACCCGTGCTGTCGTAGAACTACTTGAGATAGTGCTACTCCGACCTCCAACTGTTCTCTGGACCTTGTTCTTATCAGGAGGTCGTCCATTTTCTTTGAAGACGAATCCTCCTTTCGGTCATTACCTTGGTAAGGACCCGGGGTGCCTTGGACAATCCAACGGCATCGTCTTGAAACTGATAGTGACAGTTCTGTACCACGAACCTGAGGTACCCTTGGTGAGAAAAGGCAAATTTTGGGACATGGAGGTAAGCATCCCTGATGTCCCGGGACACCATATAGTCCCCTTGTTCTTTGCCATCACTGCTCTGAGTGACTCCATCTGGATTTGAACCCTTGTAAGTGTTCAAATTTTTCAGATTTAGAATAGGTCTCACCTAGCCTTCAGTACCACCATATAGTGTGGAGTAATACCCCTTTCCTTGTTGTCGGAGGGGTAAATTTATTATCACCTGCTGGGAATACAGCTTGTGAATTGTTTTCAATACTGCCTCCCTGTCGGAGGGAGACATTGGTACAGCAGACTACAGGAACCTGCGAGGGGGGAAACCTCTCGACATTCCAATCTGTACCCCTTGGATACTACTTGTAGGATCCAGGGGTCCTGTACGGTCCCAGCGTCATGCTGAGAACTTGGTAGAAGCGGTGGAGGGCTTCTGTTCCTGGGAATGGGCTGCCTGCTGCAGTCTTCTTCCCTTTCCTCTATCCCTGGGCAGATATGACTCTTATAGGGACGAAAGGACTGAGGCTGAAAAGACGGTGTCTTTTTCTGCAGAGATGTGACTTAGGGTAAAAAACGGTGGATTTTCCAGCAGTTGCCCTGGCCACCAGGTCCCATGGACCGACCCCAAATAACTCCTCCCCTTTATACGGCAATACATCTTTGTGCCGTTTGGACTCTGCATCACCTGACCACTGTCGTGTCCATAAACATCTTCTTGCAGATATGGACATCGCATTTACTCTTGATGCCAGAGTGCAAATATCCCTCTGCGCATCTCGCATATATAGAAATGCATCCTTTAAATGCTCTATAGTCAATAAAATACTGTCCCTGTCAAAGGTATCAATATTTTTAGTCAGGGAATCCGACCAAGCCACCTCAGCTCTGCACATCCAGGCTGAGGCGATCGCTGGTCGCAGTATAACACCAGCATGTGTGTGTATACTTTTTAGGATATTTTTCAGCCTCCTATCAGCTGGCTCCTTAAGTACGGCCCTATCCGTAGATGGTACCGCCACTTGTTCTGATAAGCGTGTGAGCGCCTTATCCACCCTGAGGGGTGTTTCCCACCGCGCCTTAACTTCTGGCGGGAAAGGGTATACCGCCAATAATTTTCTATCGGGGGAAACCCACGCATCATCACACACTTCATTTAATTTATCTGATTCAGGAAAAACTACAGGTAGTTTTTTCACCTCACACATAATACCCTTTTTTGTGGTAATTGGAGTATCAGAAATATGTAACACCTCCTTCATTGCCCTTAACGTGTGGCCCTAAAAGAAAATACGTTTGTTTCTTCACCGTCGACACTGAAATCAGTGTCCGTGTCTGTGTCGACCGACTGAGGTAAATGGGCATTTTACAGCCCCTGACGGTGTTTGAGACGCCTGGACAGATACTAATTTGTTCGCCGGCCCTCTCATGTCGTCAACCGGCTTGCAGCGTGTTGACATTGTCACGTAATTTGCATAAATAAGCCATCCATTCCGGTGTCGACTCCCTAGAGAGTGACATCACCATTACAGGCAATTTGCTCCGCCTCCTCACCAACATCGTCCTCATACATGTCGACACACACGTACCGACATATAGCACACACACACAGGGAATGCTCTGATAGGACCCCACTAGCCCCTTGGGGAGACAGAGGGAGAGTTTGCCAGCACACACCAAAGCGCTATATTTTACAGGGATAGCCTTATAATAAGTGCTCCCTTATAGCTGCTTTTATAAAATCACAATTTCGCCAAATTTTGCCCCCCCTCTCTTGATTTAACCCTGTTTCTGTAGTGCAGTGCAGGGGAGAGCCTGGGAGCCTTCCTGACCAGCGGAACTGTGTGAGGAAATGGCGCTGTGTGCTGAGGAGATAGGCCCCGCCCCCTTTTCGGCGGGCTCGTCTCCCGCTTAAAAATGGATTCTGGCAGGGGTTAAATATCTCCATATAGCCCCGGAGGCTATATGTGAGGTATTTTTTGCCAAAAAAAGGATTTTCATTGCTGCCCAGGGCGCCCCCCCCCAGCGCCCTGCACCCTCAGTGACTGCCGTGTGAAGTGTGCTGAGAGCAATGGCGCACAGCTGCAGTGCTGTGCGCTACCTTAAGAAGACTGAGGAGTCTTCTGCCGCCGATTCTGGACCTTCTTCTCTTTTCAGCATCTGCAAGGGGGCCGGCGGCGAGGCTCCGGTGACCATCCAGGCTGTACCTGTGATCATCCCTCTGGAGCTAATGTCCAGTAGCCAAAGAAGCCAATCCATCCTGCACGCAGGTGAGTTCACTTCTTCTCCCCTAAGTCCCTCGATGCAGTGATCCTGTTGCCAGCAGGACTCACTGTAAAATAAAAAACCTAAGCTAAACTTTTCTAAGCAGCTCTTTAGGAGAGCCACCTAGATTGCACCCTTCTCGGCCGGGCACAAAAACCTAACTGAGGCTTGGAGGAGGGTCATAGGGGGAGGAGCCAGTGCACACCACCTGATCCTAAAGCTTTACTTTTTGTGCCCTGTCTCCTGCGGAGCCGCTATTCCCCATGGTCCTTTCAGGAACCCCAGCATCCACTAGGACGATAGAGAAATCGGTTTTAAGAGAAAACCTGACCTGCGCCCATGCCCTGGTGATCTAGTGGGATCGCCTGTATCCACAGTGTCCACCGCCAGCGCGCGGCCCGCCTCCCACTAACCGCGCCGGATCTCGATAAAGACCGGGTCCCGCGAGCGGGACCCACTTACCACCTCCCGAAGCGCGGCCACGCGATCATGGAGAGCCCCAGCCGTGTGTGCCTAACGTGAAGTAAACCGGAGCCTCCGCTGTAGGTACCCGGCAACCAGGGCTCGGGAGTGTACAGCGCCGCTGGGGAGAGCTGGAGCTGCAGCAGAGAATGTCAGAAGACATTTACCCCTGCTGCTGCCCTTGAAGACTTCACTTTTTACCTCATAAAAAGCTTTTCTTAGGGCTGCCTGGAGCAGCCCCTCTGTTAAGTGCCTGCTTACTGCAGCACCAACTGATAAACTGAGCTCCTGTGCTGGGAGGCGGGGTTATAGAGGAGGCGGCGCTGTGCATTCTGGGAACAGTCAAAGCTTTGAGCCTGTTGGTGCCTCGGATCAAGATCCTACTCTACACCCCATTGTCCAGACTTGTGGAGCCCAGTGTACCCCGCAGCAGAAACTGTATTTGCATACAAAATGGTCTGATGGAAAACACTAACTTTTTATTTCGTATGCAGATAGAGCTGCTATTACACACAGAATATAAGATGCTGCATTTCATTTTAATCAGCAGAAGCTGCTCGTGTGTCCTATTCCATTACCTTGCGTCTAAGACGCATTTTTGTTGAAATAATGAAAAAAAAGAAAAAAAGAAAAGACAATTGGCGCTACAGAGTCCCGCGCTCTGGCATAGTGTGACTTCAAGGGCTGTTTAGCGTGACTGCAGCAAGGACGTAAGAGGACACATCTGTAGACTGGCTCAGTGTCTCCAATGCACACAAAGAAAAGCACAGTTCAGAGTTCTACACAGCTCTCTAAATGAAAAAAATAATTACAATCAGCAATAGAGTTGGGACTATGTCACTGCAGGTGTCAGTCACCTCTCTCCATATCTCCCTTGGCATAGTGGTATCACCGATGGTTACCATGACCGTGAGCTAGGGTTCGATTCCCGCAAAGGACACACTTGTATTGTATATCTGTGTAAAGATTAGCATCCACAGTTTTTTCTAGGTTTGCCAAAACAAGTCCTGTCATTTGTATACAGTCTCAGACATGCACACAGATATATAGTCAAAATTAGAAAAAAAAAATGTAGGTGCTACTTAGTACACAAATATACAAGTGTGACTTTTCAAATTAAGAGAGTCTTATATATGTGAGACTGTGTAATGGACCATTGCTTTAACACATAAGTTTGCATCTGTATACACTATTTGTATTTATTTTTTTGGTCCCGACAGAGAATGAATATTTTCTACAGCGTCCCTTTATTTAATGTACACTACAAACTTTAAGTTCCTGATTGACTCTCTCTATCTGACTGTTGCTCTGTGTGTATAACATTACAGTTGTCACTGGCCATTTGCCAGAGCTTGCTAAGGGTATATTATTATAGTACGATTACTGTACTGTACTTTGTATCCATCCGCAGCTATTCACTAAACAGTACTGGATTAGTGGAGCATTAGCCACCCAGTGGTGAAGATGTGTATTGCATGCTGTTTATGTTGTCGCTACTCCTTTTAGGTGGCGAAACTGCAAAGATGAGGGAGTCTCTATCAGTACTCTGGAGACGTAGAGGATCTGAATATTTGGACAAGTATCTCCTGCAACATCTGAAAATTCTCTGACACTATTTATTACAACATTTTTCTGCAGAATCAGTTGCCATACTGCCCTTTTGACGGTTCTGCCAAGATCATCAATTGGTCCCTTGCCATTAGTAATGGTGAAAAAGGTTTGATACATTTGACAAATTAATATGCTTGAACTTTTTGTAACTGATGCAACAAACTGAATTGTGGCATCAGTTACAGAAATGTGTTGCTTCATACCAATATGTCCTATTCTACTAATCGTAAGGAACCATTACAACAGCAGCTTATTAGAAAAGCATGTTGTATTTCTCAATTTACTGTAACAAACCTAGGAGCTTTTTAGTGTTTGCTTGAGATGGCTGCCCCATGTCCAGACTCATAGACTTCCTGGTCCTTGGGCTAACTTGTCCCACTGTAGGGTAACTCGCAGCAAGATGCATTCCAGATCCTTTTGGAGATGACCATGGCTGGTTTTCCTTCAATGTCCTGTGGAATAAAAAAAGCATTATGCAGGTGATGGAAAACGAACCTAATTTAGTTTCAAACTTCATATAATAACTAACATGAAAATGGATGTTCCCCACATGATGCACAAATAGTAAATGTAGAGAAATAACCTGCAGGTGGGGTCACTGTGGTGCATCAGATATGTATCCATAGGAACATTTTCCATTGAAACATCTGTCAGCAATAGTGATTTTCTGTGTTTCAAGCTACAGCGGCTCCTCACCTCTTCAGACACAGTAAGCAAAGCTAGAAAGCAGATAGATAAGGTAAACCCAAGATGATCGATCATGCCTCTAACACCACAACATTACAGGATATATTAGAATCAAATAGTACCATTTAAGTAGTATTAAACAAAATGTCCTTGCTGTATCAAAAGTTGTGACATATTTGGCATTCCTTTATCTACTGTGCTGAATGGGTAGCGATCAACACAAAATGCAGAACTGAAACCATGCTAAGAGGTGGTCATAATGACAATATTCACAGCACATTAAACAAATGACTCATCTCGGATGAGAGCAAAATGACACTCCAGTCACATTTCCCATATGTGCAGATGAAGGCAGCAACACACAGAAAATCCTTACCTGCCAAGTAAGCAACACTCTGAGTATTTACTTCAAATTTATCACAATTCCTGTGTTTATTTACAAGCGCGAGCAGAGTGTGAAGGATTCGTACGGTTCTTGCCACAGTTGTAGGAGATGGGTGACGATAACCTAAGGTATGTAAATGCATACAGTGTTAAAGCCATGCCCCATGCCCGTCATAAGTACTTGGAGGATACATCTATGGAGCTAGTAACAGTACTTTGTAAAGAGCAGAAAGACAAGATAAGCTCCATTGAGACAAAGGTCGGCATACCAAAGAGTCTCCATGCTGCTTGGAGTCTGGAGCTGAGAAGGCAACTCTGGGGTCAAACTAATCAAAGTGAAAATCTGCAACACAAGAGAGGTACACTCACTGGAAAAAACTCACCTTTCAACAAGTGCCCAACTAGTGCAAAATTAAAGTTAGAGTTGAAATTGAGGCCAACAAAATGGTCCATTTGTTTACAATGCCATTCCTCTAGAGGATTACGGATTTCCATGAACACCTCTTCTGGACTCTAAAAAAACAAAAACAAAAATATTTTGTGGGGGTTTTTTTTTACATTGGCAAACTAGTTTTACATTAAGATACTACAAAATAAACAAAATACACAGCAGCATCTATTAGACATTTGTAGCCAATGTAAAGACTTAAAACAGGATGTAAAAAAATTCCAGATGCCAATACAGGTTGAGTATCTCTTATCCAAAATGCTTGGGACCAGAAGTATTTTGGATATCGGATTTTTCCGTATTTTGGAATAATTGCATACCATAATGAGATATCATGGTGATAGGACCCAAGTCTAAGCACAGAGTGCATTTATGTTACATATACACCTTATATACACAGCCTGAAGGTCATTTTATCCAATATTTTTAATAACTTTGTGTATTAAACAAAGTGTGTGTACATTCACACAATACATTTATGTTTCAAATACACCTTATACACACAGCCTGAAGGTCATTTAATACAATATTTTTAATCACTTTGTGCATTAAACAAAGTTTGTGTACATTGAGCCATCAGAAAACAAAGGTTTCACTATCTCAGTCTCACTCCAAAAATTCCGTATTTCGGAATATTCCGTATTTCGGAATATTTGGATATGGGATACTCAACCTGTATATTGAATACTAGAACTACAATGTCATATAGCCACAAGTATATAATTACAGTATGCAAAGCCATTGTAAGATACCTCAAATTACATAAGCAACTAATCATTTGCATATGAACTCTCTTGACTGAGGCGCCAAATGTGATTAATTAGGCAGGTTGTTTTCGCTACAAGGCATCCTGTGCTGACCACTCGCAGTACAGAAGAGGTTGGGCCACCGGCGGCTGGAACCAATGAGGTCACGAAGAGGGGGGGCCACCAATGGCAGTAACTGCCGCAATGTCTGGAGTCAGGGCTGTTTCTAGCCAATTTGTCACCCAGTGCGAGATTTAAAAATGTGTCCGTCACACATTATGGCAGGCAAGTGTCCCCCTATTTACACATTATGGCAAGCAAGTGTCCCCATTTTAGAGAGAGAGAGAGAGAGAAAGAATACTTACAGAGGTGATTCCCGCTCTTCGGCCCGCCTCACCAGTCGCTCCTCGTGCCGGCCACCTCTCCCTCTTCTTGGCTTGGCTCCCCCTCCTCCTCAGTACTCCGCATGGGGTTACGTCGTGATGTCATGACGCAATAGCGTCATTCCGCGAAACTCCACCCCTCCGAGCTGGGTACTCGGGGAGAGGGAAGCCAGGGAGCCACAGTCAGTGCCGCAGCGGGAGCCCCGTGCGATTGCACTGCTAGCCCGCCCCAAGAAACGGCCCTGCCTGGAGTGTCCTCTGGATGCTTCTGGTGGCTGCAGAGACTGCAGGGTAGCTGTCTGGAGGGTCTAAAAGACGCTCTGGGCGGTGCTGCAGCTGAGATTCTGGTAGCAGGGTGCCATTCTAAACACCCTGCTAGCCAAATGCAGAGATCTCTGGGTGGCAACGCTGCCATCCAGAGAGCCCTGTGTAATGGAACAGTTCGCACATCAATTGTTACGGCTCTGGTTTTCACTTCACGTTGGTACCTAGCTCTATTTTAGGATATTTCCATTTTGAACCAGCACATTATGTCCATTGCAAAGAAAAGAAACCGCTCCTTTGTGTTTTTATAGTGGTCACAGTTATAATAATCTCTAGAATGTCCAAAACATAGATAAGCAAATTCTTGTAGTTTTGACTTTCATACACCTATTTGTTTGTACAGGAAAATACTGTATTACAAAAGTAGCAAAGAAAAAAAAAAATAGGATTTGGTTACTTACCAATAAATCCTTTTCTCCTAGTCCGTAGAGGATGCTGGGGACTCCAAAAGGACCATGGGGTATAGACGGGATCCGCAGGAGTTTGGGCACACTGAAAAGACTCAATCTGGGTGTGAACTGGCTCCTCCCTCTATGCCCCTCCTCCAGACCTCAGTTATAGGAACTGTGCCCAGGAGAGATGGACATTTCGAGGAAAGATTTTTGTTTAAACTAAGGGCTACCAACATACCAGCCCACACCACAAACATACCGTACAACCAGAGTAACATTAAACCAGATAACAGTATGAATTAACAACAGCAACAAGCTGAAACAAGAAATACACAACCCGTGTATAAACTAATTTAACTAGCAAGAAAACACAGCAAGTAACAGTCCGCACTGGGATGGGCGCCCAGCATCCTCTACGGACTAGGAGAAAAGGATTTATCGGTAAGTACCAAATCCTATTTTCTCTTACGTCCTAGAGGATGCTGGGGACTCCAAAAGGACCATGGGGTTTATACCAAAGCTCCAGAATGGGCGGGAGAGTGCGGACGACTCTGCAGCACCGACTGAGCAAATGCAAGGTCCTCATCAGCCAGGGTATCAAACTTATAGAACTTAGCAAAATTGTTTGAACCCGACCAAGTAGCAGCTCGGCAAAGCTGTAACGCCGAGACGCCTCGGGCAGCCGCCCAAGATGAGCCCACTTTTCTGGTAGAATGGGCTTTTACTGACTTCGCCACCGGCAGTCCGGCCGAAGAATGAGCCTGCTGAATCATACTACAAATCCAGCGTGCAATAGTCTGTTTTGAAGCAGGATGACCAATTTTGTTGGAAGCATACAAGACAAAAAGCTCCTCAGTTTTTCTGGCAACAGCTGTCCTAGTGACGTAGATCTTCAACGCTCTTACAACATCCAGAGATTTTGGAATCGCCACAGCCTCCGTAGCCACCGTGACCACAATAGGTTGGTTAATGTGAAATGAAGAAACCACCTTCGGCAGAAATTGTTGATGAGTACTCAATTCCGCCCTATCCGAATGAAAAATCAAGTACGGGCTCTTATGAGATAAGGCCGCCAACTCTGACACCCGCCTGGCAGACGAAAGCGCCAACAGCATGACTACCTTCCAAGTGAGAAATTTAAATTCAACCTTACACAAAGGTTCAAACCAGGATGACATGAGAAACTGTAAGATCACATCCAGCTCCCATGGAGCTACAGGAGGCACAAACGGAGGATTGATATGCATTACTCCTTTCACAAAAGTCTGAACCTCTGGGAGGACAGCTAATTCTTTTTGAAAGAAAATAGACAAAGCCGAAATCTGCACTTTGATGGAACCTAATTTCAGGCCTGCGTCTACTCCCGCCTGTAAAAAGTGGAGAAAGCGCCCCAAGTGAAAATCTTCCGCAGGAGCCATTTTAGACTCGCACCAGGAAACATACTTTCTCCAAATACGGTGATAATGTTTCGCCGTAACCTCCTTCCTAGCCTTAATGAGAGTTGGAATGACCTCCCTGGGGATACCCTTACGAGCTAAGATCTGGCGCTCAACCTCCATGCCGTCAAACGCAGCCGCGGTAAGTCTGGAAACATGCATGGACCCTGCAACAACAGGTCCTCTCTTAGGACAAGCGGCCAAGGATATTCCACCAGTAATTCCTGAAGATCCGGGTACCAGGCCCTTCTTGGCCAATCTGGAACGACGAGAATCGCCTGAATCCTTGCTCGTCGAATGATCCCCAGTACCTTTGGAATGAGAGGAAGTGGAGGGAACACATACACCAACTGGAACACCCACGGAGACACCAGGGCGTCCACTGCACTGGCTTGGGGGTCCCTTGACCTGGAACAATACCTCGGGAGCTTCTTGTTGAGACGAGACGCCATCATGTCGATCAACGGAATTCCCCAACGTTTTGTCACCTCTGCAAATACCTCTTGGTGAAGAGCCCACTCTCCCAGGTGGAGATCGTGTCTGCTGAGGAAATCTGCTTCCCAGTTGTCCACTCCCAGTAGGAAGACTGCTGACAGGGCGCTCACGTGTTGTTCCGCCCAGCGAAGGATTCTTGTGGCCTCCGCCATTGCCGCTCTACTCCTTGTTCCGCCTTGACGGTTTATATGTGCCACCGCTGTGATGTTGTCTGACTGTAACAGGACAGGTCGACCCTGAAGAAGGATTCTTGCTTGCAGCAGGCCGTTGTAAATGGCTCTTAACTTGAGAACATTTATGTGGAGACAAGCTTCCTGGAGCGACCATTTCCCCTGGAAGTTCCTTCCTTGGGTGACTGCGCCTCAGCCCCGGAGACTTGCATCTGTTGTCAGAAGTACCCAATCCTGGATACTGAACCGGCGTCCCCCTAGGAGGTGAGGACTTTGTAGCCACCACAGGAGAGATATTCTGGCTCTGGGAGATAGACTTATCTTCCGGTGCATGTGCAGTTGAGACCCGGACCATTTGCTCAGCAAGTCCCACTGAAACACCCGGGCATGAAACCTGCAAAATGGAATGGCTTCGTACGACGCAACCATTTTCCCCAGAACCCGAGAACAGTGATGGATCGACACACTCGTCGGCCTCAGAAGTTCCCTGACCATCGTCTGCCGTTCCAGAGCTTTTTCTTCTGGAAGAAATACTTTCTGTAAATCCATGTCCAGAATCATGCCCAGAAAAGGCAGCCGAGTGGTCGGAATCAACTGAGATTTTGGCAAATTGAGTACCCAACCGTGCTGTCGCAGAACCGACAGTGACAAATTTACACTTCTCAGCAACCGTTCCTTGGACCTCGCCTTTATCAGGAGATCGTCCAAGTACGGGATAATTGTAACCCCTTGTTTGCGAAGGAGAACCATCATTTCCGCCATGACTTTGGTGAAAATCCTCGGAGCCGTGGAAAGCCCAAACGGCAACGTCTGAAATTGGTAATGAGAATCCTGTATCGCAAACCTGAGGAAGGCCTGATGTGAAGGACATATCGGGACATGTAAGTAGGCATCCTTTATGTCGACTGACGCCATAAAATCCCCCCTTTCCAGGCTGGCAATTACCGCTCGAAGAGATTCCATCTTGAACTTGAAAACTTTCAAGTATGGATTGAGGGATTTTAGATTTAGAATTGGTCTGACCGAACCGTCCGGTTTCGGCACAACAAAGAGGCTCGAGTAGAACCCCTCCCCCCGTTGGGACGAGGGAACGGGAACAATGACCCTCTGTAGACACAATTTTTATATCGCTGCCAGCACCACCTCCCTGTCCGGAAGAGCTACTGGTAACGCCGAAATTAAGAACCGGTGAGGGGGTATCTCCCGAAATTCCAGCTTGTATCCCCCTGAGACACAATCTCTAGGACCCAAGGATCCAGGTCTGATTGAATCCAGACCTGACTGAATATTTGTAGACAGCCCCCCACCGGTCCGGACTCCCCCAGGGAAGCCCCAGCGTCATGCGGTGGACTTGGTAGAAGCAGGGGAGGACTTTTGGTCCTGGGCACCTGACACTGCAGGTGGTTTCCTTCCCCTTCCTCTACCTTTTGAAGCGAGGAAGGACGAACCTTTTCCACGCCTGTATTTATTGTGACGAAAGGACTGCATCTGCCTTTTTCTGTTGTGTGGGAACATAAGGAAGAAAAGAGTACTTACCCGCAGTCGCGGTCGAGACCAGGTCAGCCAAGCCGTCCCCAAACAAGACAGTACCTTTGAAGGGTAACGCTTCCATAGCCCTCTTGGAGTCGGCATCAGCATTCCATTGATGGATCCACAACGCCCTCCTGGCTGATATCGATATGGCACTGGCTCTTGATCCCAAGAGACAGACATCCCTCGCCGCATTCTTCAGGTAATCTGCAGCGTCCTTGATATAACCAAGAGTCAAAAGAACATTATCTTTATCAAGGGTATCCATATCATTAGCTAAATTCTCAGCCCATTTAGCAATAGCACTACTCACCCATACCGACGCCACAGCAGGTCTGAGCAATGCACCCGAATGAGCGAAAATGGACTTCAGAGATGTCTCCAGCTTGCGATTCGCCGGATCTTTGAGAGCTGCCGTGTCAGGAGACGGAAGCGCCACTTTCTTAGACAAGCGAGATAGAGCTTTGTCAACATTTGGAGACGCCTCCCATTTTTCCCTGTCATCAGAGGGGAACGGATATGCCATGTAAATCCTCTTGGGAATCTGCCACCTCTTATCCGGCGACTCCCAAGCCTTTTCACAAAGAGTTTTCATTTCATGAGAGGGGGGAAACTTCACCTCAGGTTTTTTTTCCCTTAAACAAGCAAATCCTTGTTTCCTGTACCACAGGTTCATCAGAAATGTGTAAAACATCTTTTATAGCCACAATCATGTACTGAATACTCTTAACTAATCGTGGATGTAAAAGCAGCCTCAGTGAAATCGACCTAGGAATCAGAGTCCGTGTCGGTATCCGTATCTACCACTTGAGTAAATGCCCGCTTTTGCGACCCAGATGGGGTCTGTACCTGAGACAAAGCCTCTTCCATGGACTTTTTCCACACCTGTGTCTGTGAATCAGACTTATCCAACCTCTTTGATAAAGAAGCTACATTCGAATTTATCGTACTGAGCAATGCGAGTAAATCAGGCGTCGGCTGCGTCGACAGTCCAAAATCTAGCCCCGCATCCGCTCCCCCAATAACCTCCTCTGGTGAATAACATTCAGCCTCAGACATGCCGACACGTAGTACCGACACACAGATACACACAGAACGTCCCAGCTAGGTGACAGGCCCACAATGAAGCCCAGATAGAGGACACAGAGGGAGTATGCCAGCTCACACCCCAGCGCCCATATATCCCGACAACAGATATATGTACCCAGCGCTGCCTAAATTATAGTGATAAGAAGCACCACACTGCAGCCCCCCCCCCCTTCTGAATATCTCCCCGTTACTTGTGAGAGGAATGTGGAGGTCCCGGCAGCGTCTCCTTCAGCCGCATGTTGAAGGAGAAGATGGCGCCTGTGAGCAGCGGGACGAAGCTCCGCCCTCTTCCCGGCGCGCTTCAGCCCGCCAAATTTGAAAATGAAAAAGATGCCGGCGGGGGTTTAAGAAACGGTGCAGAGGCACCGAAAGCCTTCTGCCGGTCCCCGACCTCAGTAACATGCTGCCTAGGGCGCCCCCCCCAGCGCCCTGTAACTATCGTTGGTGATGTCGGTGGGAGCATGGAGCACAGCGTTACCGCTGTGCTGTACCTTCCGTTACTGAAGTCTTCAGCCGTACTGAAGTCTTCTGATCTTCTCATACTCACCAGACTTCTTTCTTCTGGCTTCTGTCAGGGGGTGACGGCGTGGCTCCGGGAACAAGCAGCTAGGCGCACCAAGTGATCGAACCCTCTGGAGCTAATGGTGTCCAGTAGCCGAGAAGCAGAGCCCTTAACTAAGAAGAAGTAGGTCTGCTTCTCTCCCCTCACTCCCACGCTGCAGGGAGCCCGTAGCCAGCAGGTCTCCCTGAAAATAAAAAACCTAACAAAAAGTATTTTCCAGAGAAACTCAGGAGAGCTCCCCTGTGAGTGTCCAGTCAGTCCTGGGCACAAAGTCTAACTAAGGTCTGGAGGAGGGGCATAGAGGGAGGAGCCAGTTCACACGCAGATTGAGTCTTTTCAGTGTGCCCAAGCTCCTGCGGATCCCGTCTATACCCCATGGTCCTTTTGGAGTCCCCAGCATCCTCTAGGACGTAAGAGAAATCAAGTTATCGGCAGATCAATTTTTTTTATTTTGTAAACAAATATGAGGAACAAAATTAGGATGATGAAGGACCTAACACATAGGGGGTTAATCCAATAAAGTAGTTGTTGGATCCTGCGAGCCATCCTCATGGTGAACTCGCACTGCGAATTACATTTGCAATCCAATTCCAAACTAGCATTGCTTTTCTAGATAAAATTTGTGTTTGAGCGCACCCCCTGAGCAGGTGAAAAGGTAAGGAAAATTTTTATTTTAAGGTAATGTTGGGACACAGTGCAGATCCTCAAGTGCACCAATCCTAAATAATCAGGCACTTGGAGGGGATTGAATAGCATAATTTGGCAAATAAAGGCATGTCAGTTTTAAGGTGAATTTCTCTAAAAAGCTCAATAACGTGTGAAATGACATGGGGCATGCAGATGAGAAAAAAAATTGGATTTTAATTACCTACCAGTAAATCTTTTTCTCTTAGTCCGTAAGGGATAATGGGGGAATCTAGTACGATGGGGCATAGACGGGGTCCAATGTAGCCAGTGCACTTTGCATTTCTTCAACTGGGTGTGCTGGCTCCTCCACTCTATGCCCCCTCCCACAGGCAGTTATAGGGAAAACAGTGCCCGAAAGAGAAAGGACATACACCACTAACATATAACAACTAGCAACGGCTGGTAACAACAACCCCAACCGCTGAACAGGTAACCACATAACGAGAACCTGCAGAAAAGTCAACGCACTGAGGCGGGCGCCCAATATCCCTTATGGACTACGAGAAAAGGATTTACCGGTATTTTCTCTAGCATCCATAAGGGATATTGGGGAATCTAGTACGATGGGGCCGTCCCAAAGCTTCCAGAACGTACGGGAACGTGTGGAGACTCCTGCAGCACTGGGTATCTTCTTTGGCCAGGGTATCAAACCTGTAGATCTAAACAAAAGTATTCTTCCCCGACCAGGTAGCAAGCTCAGCATAGTTGCAAGGCTGCGACTCCATAGGCAGCCGCCCAGGAACACCCCACCGATCTTGTCCAGTGGGCCTTCAGAGACTGTGGAACAGGTAAGGATGCCGACACATAGGCCTGTTGGATAATAAGCCTGTGCCAATGAGCAATGGACTGCTTTGAAGCAGGGCAGCCCTTTTTCTGCGCATCATACAGCACAAACAAGGGATCCGTCTTTCTGATCCGAGCCGTGCGCTTGACATAGATCTTCAAGGCTTGCACAGCATCCTATGCCTCCGGAGGAGCAGAAGTGCCAGAACCTGACGAAACCACAATAGGTTGATTCAAGTGGAACGCAGAGACAACCTTCGGCAGGAACTGCTGCCGAGTCCTGAGCTCTGCTCTGTCCTCATAAAAGACCAAATAAGGGCTTTTACACGATAAGGACCCCAATTCTGAGACACGCCTAGCAGAAGCCAGAGCCAACAACATCACTGTCTTCCACCGTCATCAGAGGTTCAAATCAGGAGGACTGTAGAAATTCCAACACTACATTCAAATCCCAGGGTGCCGTGGGTGTCACAAAAGGAGGTTGAATGTGAAGCACCCCTTGCAAGAATGTCTGAACTTCTGGCAATACTGCCAATTTCTTCTGGAAGAAAATTGAGAGCGCTGAAATCTGGACCTTAATGGAACCCAGACGTAGGCCCTTACCCACACCCCTGCAGGAAACGTCCAAAGTGGAACTCAGCAGGTGGATACGTACGGTCCTCGCACCAAGAGACATATCTCCTCCAGATATAATGATAGTGTTTTGACGTCACAGATTTCCTGGCCTCAACCATGGTAGTAATAAATAGGCCCTTGTGAGCTAGGATGTTCCGCTCAACCTCCATGCCGTCAAACAAAGTCACCGTAAGTCCGGGTAGACGAACGGTCCTTGTTGAAGATCTCTTCTCAGTGGCAGAGGCCAAGGGTCTTCGACGGACATGTCCAGAAGATCCGCGTACTATGCCCTTCGAGGCCAATCCGGGGCAATCAGAATTACCTGGACTCCTTGATTCCGGATTCGCTTGAGCACCCTTGGGAGCAATGGAATCGGAGGTAACAGGGAGACCAGCCGGTAAGGCCAAGGCGACGGCAGTGCATCTACTGCCCTCGCCTGAGGGTCCCTGGTTCGTGAGCAATACCATTGAAGCTTCTTGTTGAGTCAAGAAGCCATCATGTTACAGACAATAGAGTAGTGCACAAGCGCTGTAAATCCTACAAATTCTTAAACAATTTCCTTTAAATTCAACGAGCTGATCTTCTGTATAAGATGTTCAATATTCTCCAGGGGGTTCGCACCTCCAAACTGACCTCCTCCCAAGTGATGGTACACACATAAAGGTATCTTTTCAATTACTTCCGATACTCTCCTTCTTCCTCTAAGGCCCCTATATCTCTCCTTAGAGACGCTCACCTCATATACGAGCCCTATATGTTCTAAAAGGATTCTTTTAGATCATCATACACCACACCAGATCCACCGTAATCTGAAGGCACCCTCTCCCTTATTAAGACGCTCACCTTAGGGCATAGCCCTATGTTCCTTGAAAGGTTTCTTTCGCTGCCACCTTCACTGGATAGATGATAGGGGTAGTCTTATCTCCAGTCCCGGACGTGTAATTATCATAGACACAGATGGGTATCCAACGTCCAGAGTACAAGTTCAAGGTTTAATTTTCCAAAGATACATACAGTTAAAAAAGAAATACATTAAAACACACCCCACAGAAAAAGTCCGTCTGGGTTTGTCCCTCTGTACTCCCCTAGGAAACCGATGGGGGCAATTACTCCCCAAAAACGTTTTTGGCTCTTAAAGCCTCGGTCCCAAATAGGGAAGAAAAAAATGGAAGACAAACCTTTTGACCGGGGTTAAAAATGGACCAGTACCAACGCGTTTCGGATAAAAATCCTTCCTCAGGGCATATTGCAGGACCTACCCAGTCGGCCTTTTAAACCCAACTGAGCATCCCTCCCATTTTCTAAACCAATCAGACAATGATAGCATTGATATACATCAAAAACATAATCATAGTACTTCAATTTTGAATATATACTTTTCTAAAGATAAATGTGCAAAACCAATATATAATATAAGAATAAAATCCATTTTAACATTAATTGGTAATATACAATCTCCGTCCTGGAGTATTTAATAAATAGATTTTCAGTTAATTTCATATGAATACGTCCCCTCCAGTCCGGATTCAAAGATCCACATAGTCCCATCATTTTCACGATGTCATTGCGGGACGTCACTTCCGGTTCTGGCTGGACGGCGGTTGCGTGTGTCCCTATAGGATTATACTCCCCAGCTGGTCCTCCATTAGCGGTGACGTCCTTCCTGTGAGTTGCTATGGAGACCCATACTGTTAGGCCGCTTTCCCCCGCACTCATGCGTCACCACGTTAGCGTGAAGGAACCATGGAAACGGCTATGCCTTATCGACGTCTTTCTGCAGTGACGTATTTCCTGCTCAGTGAACCGCAGCGAGGAAGTCCTCTTGGAACACACAAGCCGTTCCCCACGTATACCATATGTTCTTAGTCTCAGCGATGACAAAATATATATACTCCAAGTGAAGAAAAATATATTAGATGATAAATAAAACAATTACATCACACATCTCTCCATTTCACTTATATATTTTTTTAAATCCATTAAGATTTGGGACCCACATTCCTATTATTGACTATCCATACTTCTATTTTAGACTTTATATGGTGGAGTGCAACAAAGGTGTTCCACAGTTACAGAAACCACTTCATCTCAAATTCCACATTCAACCCTTTCGGGACCAAAGTCTTCAACTCATAAATGGTCCTCATCTCTATTTTTGCCAACTGTGTTTCCCCATCGTTGGTTCTCCAATTGGGGGTGACCAGTTTAATTCCACAAAAACTACTTAGATGACTGATATTACAATCATGAACCTTATTAAAATGCAATGATACATTATGGGATTCTAGTCCTTTTTTGATGTTACGGGCATGCTCAGCCATTCTTGTCTTTAGCATCCGCGTAGTCCTACCCACATACTGAGACCTACAAGAACATTCCAGAAGATATACAACGTTCTTAGAGTTGCTTGTTATAAAGTCCTTAATGTTGTAGGACTTCTGAGTCTGTGTGGACTTATATTGAATAATTTTACTTTCTTTATTCTTGCATAACTTGCACATCGTGCACAGGCCACATCTAAAAAAGCCTTTTGACCTATTTCTGGTGAGCATTCTTGGGGCTGTAACTACACTGCTCACTATACTTTCCTTTAAATTCTTTGCTCTTCTATAGGTAAATTTTGGAATCTTGGAGACTACTTCCTTGAGGCATGGGTCCTTTCCCAAAATGGACCAGTGTTTTTTGATTATCTGTTCAACCTGTTTGTATTGGCTGTTATATGTAGTAATAAACAACACCTCATCTGTCCTAGCCTTATCCTTAACAGGGATTTTAGTTAACATATCCATACGATTATATTCCCCAGTTGTCTTCATGGTAGATCTAACATTTTCCTGATCATATCCTTTCATTCTAAACTGTTCCTGTAGAGTCTGTGCCTGCTCCCAATACACATCAATATCAGAACAGTTTCTCCTAATTCGTTGAAACTGGCTAGTCGGGATACTTTTTAGCCAGTTTGAGTGGTGGTTACTACTATGATCTATATAAGAATTACAGTCAGTGGGTTTGACGTGATTACTTGTTTTAAGTACATCATTTTCTACATAAATACGAAGGTCTAGGAAATCAGATAAGGGGTTGTTTATTACTACATATAACAGCCAATACAAACAGGTTGAACAGATAATCAAAAAACACTGGTCCATTTTGGGAAAGGACCCATGCCTCAAGGAAGTAGACTCCAAGATTCCAAAATTTACCTATAGAAGAGCAAAGAATTTAAAGGAAAGTATAGTGAGCAGTGTAGTTACAGCCCCAAGAATGCTCACCAGAAATAGGTCAAAAGGCTTTTTTAGATGTGGCCTGTGCACGATGTGCAAGTTATGCAAGAATAAAGAAAGTAAAATTATTCAATATAAGTCCACACAGACTCAGAAGTCCTACAACATTAAGGACTTTATAACATGCAACTCTAAGAATGTTGTATATCTTCTGGAATGTTCTTGTGGGTCTCAGTATGTGGGTAGGACTACGCGGATGCTAAAGACAAGAATGGCTGAGCATGCCCATAACATCAAAAAAGGACTAGAATCCCATAATGTATCATTGCATTTTAATAAGGTTCATGATTGTAATATCAGTCATCTAAGTAGTTTTTGTGGAATTAAACTGGTCACCCCCAATTGGAGAACCAACGATGGGGAAACACAGTTGGCAAAAATAGAGATGACCATTTATGAGTTGAAGACTTTGGTCCCGAAAGGGTTGAATGTGGAATTTGAGATGAAGTGGTTTCTGTAACTGTGGAACACCTTTGTTGCACTCCACCATATAAAGTCTAAAATAGAAGTATGGATAGTCAATGATAGGAATGTGGGTCCCAAATCTTAATGGATTTAAAAAAATATATAAGTGAAATGGAGAGATGTGTGATGTAATTGTTTTATTTATCATCTAATATATTTTTCTTATGTTTGTTTTGTCCTTCACTTGGAGTATATATATGTTGTCATCGCTGAGACTAAGAACATATGGTATACGTGGGAAACAGCTTGTGCGTTCCAAGAGGACTTCCTCGCTGCGGTTCACTGAGCAGGAAATACGTCACTGCAGAAAGACGTCGATAAGGCATAGCCGTTTCCATGGTTCCTTCACGCTAACGTGGTGACGCATGAGTGCGGGGTAAAGCGGCCTAACAATATGGGTCTCCATAGCAACTCACAGGAAGGACGTCACCGCTAATGGAGGACCAGCTGGGGAGTATAATCATATAGGGACACACGCAACCGCCGTCCAGCCGGAACCGGAAGTGATGTCCCGCAATGACATCGTGAAAACGATGGGACTATGTGGATCTGTGAATCCGGACTGGAGGGGACGTATTTATATGAACTGAAAATCTATTTATTACATACTCCAGGACGGAGATTGTATATTACCAATTAATGTTAAAATGGATTTTATTCTTATATTATATATTGGTTTTGCGCATGAAATGGAAGGAATTTTACATTTACCTTTCAAGGATTTCAGATTCAAACTGGTTTCGGTACCATGAACGGGTTGGAGTAATGACCCTTTCCCTGTTGTTGCAGTGGCACTGGAACAATGACTTGGGATTGGACCAATTTTAGGATGGCCTGTTGCAGCGTAACGGGGAGGAGCACCGTCAAACTCCAGCTTGTAGTTCTGAGAAATGAGGTCCTGTACCCAGGTATCCTGGCAGGAGCTTTCCAAGATGCGGCTGAAGTGACGCAGCCGAGCTCCCCCTTAAGGGTGTGCAGGCACCGTCATGCTGGGGCCTTAGTGGAAGCTGAACTGGTGCTTTTTTCCTGGGAACCTGCAGCTGCTGGCTTTTTTCCCTTTACCTCTGGTGCCTCGTGCAGCGTTTTGAGGTGCCTGTGGTTCAAGATCGAACATAGCGGTCCAAAAATACTAAGTAGATGGCCCAGGGTAGGAGCCTAGCCGGTGGGGACCCAGAGAGGAGAATCGTGGAATTCCCAACAGTAGCTTTTGAAATCCACAAAACCAACTCAACCATGAATAGCCACTCCCCTGAGAAAGGGAGAGACACCACACTAGGCTTGGAATCTGCGTTCGCTATCCACTGATGCTGCCATAGAGCTCTGCATGCCGACACTGCCATGGCAGTAGTATTTGCATTAATAGCGCCCATCTCTTTAAGAGGGTCGCACAGGACGCGTGCAGTATTCTGAGTGTGTGTGATCAGAGTAACCATACTCGCCAGAGACAAATCCCCCGCGAGGCCCTCTTGAACTGGCCCGCCCAAGTGGGAATTAACTATGTCAACCAGCAACCCGCTACCACAGGTCTTTGTGATATACCATTCTATCCCCAGGGTCCTTCACAGCCAAGGAGACAGGGACCAGTCTCTTTAAACAGGCGTGAGACAGACGTCAACAGCCAGAAGATCTTCTCAGTTTTTCCTGCCTTCAGGAGAAAATCGGAAAGTGTTAAGAAGCGTCTGGCCACCTGGAATATATTATCAGGATTTTTCCAGGTCAACTTTAAACATATCATCTAATTCCTTAGAATAGGAAAAGTGATGCTAACCTTTTTCTGTGAGGAGAAATCGACTGCTTTACTGCATTGTCTCATACTGGGAGTTTTAACACATCCCTGATAGCAATAATGAGGGGCTCAAGCCCTTGTGCAGGAGATGAATCCTCAATAATAGGGTCCAGCTCCTCCCCCTGCTTCTGTCCCTGTTCATCAGTTACTGAGAGTAAGTCAGGCCGCCCACGATTATGTGGCCCCGAGCTAGGGAGAGGGGTCTGTCTTCTGCCTCTTGCAAAAAGGTCAGCTACAGCCTGCTGCAGTTGCTGTGTCTTATGACTATTTGCAGAGGGCTGAGAGCACATGTCTGCCATCTAGGGAGTTTAACCAGGATGGCTGCTGCAGCTCCCCGCCCCCCCAGCCTGTGAGGACTTGCTACATTGTTCATGAGAAGGGGGGGGGGGGGGGAGAATCTGCATGTGCATAAATGATGTTCACCATATTCACAGGAGACACACACGCGCAACACAAAGACACTGTACAAGCAAGCCTGCCCTTGATTGGTATGTGAGTAGGAGACCCAGAGAGGATGACCAGCACACCAAGCCTAGCAGACTCAGGGAGACTGCAGGGTGTAACTTTATACTGTGACTCTGTGGAACACCAGTGTTTTCTCCTTGTCAGGACTCTATTTACCACTATAATAGCTGCTCTACCCCTTTCTAACACCCTTATATGTATCTGGAGTGTTGGAGGAGCTGTGGTTTACTTGCTGCTCCTGCTGGAAGGAGAGGAAGGCGCCAACAGAGCAGCTGGTCCCACTCTGAGGTAGCTCCGCCCCCTGCAATGGCGCCAGAGCTATACACTTATTTATACTGGCAAATGTCTCCTTTTGGTGTAAAACATAATATAAATACCTGTTTTCACAACCGCTTGCCAGTGTACACAGGGGGCTATAGCGGGTCCCTTTCAGGAGGGTCCCGTATGCCTACCTGCGTTTTTGCCGCACCATGAACCGTGGGACCCCCCTAGCGGGGCCCCCGGTTTGTACTCACCACTGTCGTCACCTTCAGGCTACTGTTAGGGGTGTGCGACGTGCTGCGATTGTGACCGCTAAGGCGCAGTGCCCTGCTGTACAACAACTTCTCAGGACGGTGGTCCTGCAGCAGGGAAGCGGCTCTGACACCTTGCAGGGTCCCCCTCCCCCCTTCTAACTCCCACGGTGCAGGTAAGCAGTTGCCCAAACAGCATACCGAAAATAACAAAGTTTAAAATAAACTGAAGAAAACTCTGGAGCTCCAGAGTGTGCATCCTCTCCTGAGGGCACTTTTTTCTAAACTGCCTGTGGGAGGGGGCATAGAGTGGAGGAGCCAGCACACTCAGTTGAAGATATTTAAAGAGCATTGGCTCCTTTGGACCCCATCTATACCCATCGTAATAATGTGTCCCCAATATCCCTCATGGATGTTAGAGAGATATAGGTCTATTTCCTTTAAAGGAATCTATTGGTCATTTCAATGTAAAAAAAATGGAAATGGGAGCACTACCAATGAACAGAGACACTGATGCATTGGTGGCGCTTACAGTGTCTGATGGATTGGTAGCGCTCCCATTTCCATTTTTTTACATTTCGAATCGTGTGGAGGTATAGCACGCCTCCATTTGGTTGAGCAGTAGCTAATAACCATTTGGCGCCCTTATTATTTTACAAGGTCAATTCAATACTGCATTTTTAGTCTGCTAGTTCTATCTAGGTAATGAGTCCTCTTTCTAGCAAATTTCTAGTAAATTTGAATCTTGCAAAATATAGTTTTACCATTTATATTTTTTTGTTCCTCCTTTTTTATGAAATATATTTTTACATTAATTTCGAATTGTGTATATTAGATAGAAGATTTGCTACATTATAGTATTACTAAGAGCCCGGCTGAATAATAATTGCCAGGCATTATCAGCTGTGGATTACGAATTCCTTTGCTATATGTTCATGTCGGCATACCCACAACCTATTTCTGTTTCTTCAGAAAGCCTCTGGTGTACGCTAAAACTGGTTGAAGATACAGAGTTGATTACTTGGCAGAGTGACTGTTTCTTCTAGTGCTACCGGTAACCTGCTCAATACCTTGGCGCGGCGTTCACTTATGCTGTGGTCCACTTTACTCACCTGTGAGTGTTTGATAATACTTGCTGACAAAGTGGTTATTTGCTGCTGCTTTCCGCACATACATTTCATCACCTCACCTGTCAAGTTTGGTGTATGTGGGAGACTAATAAGAGACTATTACGCTCTTGTAGAATATAGCATCTGCAGTTAATCTGGTATCATGTTAAAATTGTAAGTACTGGAGAGGGAGGTCCCCCAGCTACTGGTACGAATCCATTACTGTCCATCTCTTAACCTAAAATTGTGACTTAAAGCCACACAGGATATTGCAGGTTATTGCCATCCCCTATACTGGCTGGTGATTTTTTCCACACAAGCGGTCAGTGATCTTTTCTGCAGACATAAAATATGCACTGTTGTGAATAGGCAGCAAATCAGCAACTTTACAGCTTGTTTTCTTCAGCTGGGACTTAAACCTGCCAGGACACTGCAAGTCAGGGTCAATCCATTGTAACGACTTGCAGCAATGTTCCACACAAGTGGTCAGTAACTTATTCCCACAGTACACTGTGGAGAACAGACAGTAGGACCTCCTCCAGCAGTATCACCTCAAGAGTGTCTTACTACACCAAATCTGGTTCCCCATTGCGACTCTCATGCTCAGGTTAGAGTGGTTTTCTGGAGTTGTTGGATTTACTCTACTAGTGGGGAGTATATTGTCAGTACTTATTATGACCTACTGTTAGGGGACTCAATCCATTCATGACTCAAAGTATATTTCTCTGTTGGTAACTTAATCATCATTTACTGTATATGTTAGAGCATGGGAGGAATTAGCCAGCACTGATTAATACTTTTATTGTGCTTTTAAACGTATAACATATATTTATGAATTTTTAGCACTATTATACTATATATTATTTCTTTGCCGCACTCCTGGTAATCATTATTGGTATATTATGTTATAATAAATGTTTTAGATTACATATTAATATGTCGTCGGCATTTCTAAATGTATCTTTAATTTCTCGTGTGAGGTATGCGAGATTCAAGAAACAAACTTGCACCTAATTGGATTGACTCCATATTGTTCATAACATCTAGTAAGGTACTGTACATAGACTGATCATGCAATCTGACCCAAGTCTAGCATAAGGAACACAGTTCAATTTAGTCTAATGACTTCTGACTTTACTGAAGACTGAAAGATCATCCGTTTCTGCCAAGACTATCCACCATGCCCATAATCTGATTTCACTAGGATTATTATTCAGCACTGCAGGTACTTTGTGCACGCAACTGCTGTCATACTGGGCTATCTGCTGTGATATTACGGTGCATTGGCCAGCTTTTATTCACTATCTCAACAAATGCATATGACTCACCTTGTCATTAAACACTCGAAGGCTGTCTAATGTGTGCAGGTTTTGTTCCAGGAGAGCTGTACCCGCTGAATACAGATTAACCTCATCCAGCTGTAATACTGCCATAGCCACCCAAAAGAGAGCTTTGTGCATGGGAGAGTCCTAAGACATTCAAAATGAATATTTATTTCTACATACAAAAAGGAAACTGTAGCCTTTAACAGCCAATAACACGTAACATTTAGAGGAACCTACACATAGTGGTAGGATGAATGAGCAGTGATCATTAATAAAATGCATCCTGTTAAACACTCTTGATGACTGAAATCAACTTATGATGCTAAGCAAAACAAACCTACCAGAAACACAGAAATATGAAAAGCACCCAAGTAATCAAAGAATATTGGGATCAGTTGTAAGTTTCCACAATTGCTACAGTGTGTATACAAAAATAAAATTACGAGAAAAAAAAAAACATCCCTGAAACAAATCACTGTCAAAGGATAATTCCATCTAAAAATAAAATAAGATTTTAAACCTACCGGTAAATCTATTTCTCGTAGTCCGTAGAGGATGCTGGGACTCCGTAAAGACCATGGGTTATAGATGGGCTCCGCAGGAGACATGGGCACTTTAAGAAAGACTTTGACTCTGGGTGTGCACTGGCTCCTCCCTCTATGCCCCTCCTCCAGTCCTCAGTTAAAGAAACTGTGCCCAGAGGAGATGGACAGTACAAGGAAAGGATTCTAGTTAATCCAAGGGCAAGATTCATACCAGCCACACCAATCACACCGTATAACTTGTGATAAACTACCCAGTTAACAGTATGAACAAACATAGTCCCAGTCCAAACCGATGAAACTATAACATAACCCTTATTAAAGCAATAACTATACACAAGTCTTGCAGGAGAAGTCCGCACTTGGGACGGGCGCCCAGCATTCTCTACGGACTACGAGAAATAGATTTACCGGTAGGTGTAAAATCTTATTTTCTCTAATGTCCTAGAGGATGCTGGGACTCCATAAGGACCATGGGGATTATACCAAAGCTCCCAAACGGGCGGGAGTGCGCGGATGACTCTGCAGCACCGATTGAGCAAACAGGAGGTCCTCCTCAGCCAGGATATCAAACTTATAAACTTTGCAAAGGTGTTTGAACCCGACCAAGTCGCTGCTCGGCACAACTGTAAAGCCGAGACCCCTCGGGCAGCCGCCCAAGAAGAGCCCACCTTCCTAGTGGAATGGGCCTTAACTGATTTTGGTAACGGCAATCCTGCCGTTGAATGCGCCTGCTGAATCGTGTTACAGATCCAGCGAGCAATAGTCTGCTTAGAAGCCGGAGCGCCAACCTTGTTGGCTGCATACAGGACAAACAGTGCTTCTGTCTTCCTGACCCTAGCTGTTCTGGCCACATAAATCTTCAAAGCCCTGACCACATCCAAGGACTTGGAATCCTCCAAATCACGCGTAGCCACAGGCACAACAATAGGTTGGTTCATATGAAAAGATGAGACCACTTTAGGAAGGAACTGAGGACGAGTCCTCAATTCCGCCCTATCCACATGAAAAACTAGATAGGGGCTTTTATGTGACAAAGCCGCTAGTTCCGAAACTCGCCTTGCTGAAGCTAAGGCTAACAACATGACCACCTTCCAAGTGAGGTATTTCAACTCCACCGTGTTGAGAGGTTCAAACCAATGTGACTTAAGGAAACTTAACACCACATTAAGGTCCCAAGGCGCCACCGGAGGCACAAACGGGGGCTGAATATGCAGTACTCCCTTTACAAAAGTCTGTACTTCAGGAAGAGAAGCCAATTCTTTTTGAAAGAAAATGGATAAGTCCGAAATTTGAACCCTTATGGACCCTAATTTTAGGCCCAAATTCACTCCAGTCTAAAGGAAGTGAAGGAGACGGCCCAAATGGAACTCCTCCGTAGGAGAATTCCTGGCCTCACACCAAGAAACATATTTTCTCCATATGCGGTGATAATGTTTCGATGTCACGTCCTTCCTAGCCTTGATCAGGGTAGGAATGACCTCATCCAGAATACCTTTTTCCACTAGGATCCGGCGTTTAACCGCCATGCCGTCAAACGCAGCCGCAGTAAGTCTTGGAACAGACAGGGCCCTTGTTGTAGTAGGTCCTGCCGTAGAGGAAGAGGCCACGGATCTTCTGTGAGCAACTCCTGCAGATCTGGATACCAAGTCCTTCGTGGCCAATCTGGAGCCACGAGGATTGCTCTCACTCCTCTTTGTCTTATTATTCTCAACACCTTGGGTATGAGAGCAAGAGGAGGAAACACATAGACCGACCTGAACACCCAAGGTGTCACCAGGGCGTCTACCGCTACCGCCTGAGGGTCTCTTGCGCAATAACGCTTTAACTTTTTGTTGAGATGGGACGCCATCATGTCTATTTGTGGCAGTCCCCACTGACCCACGATCTGTGCGAAGACTTCCTGATGAAGTCCCCACTCTCCCGGATGCAGGTCGTGTCTGCTGAGGAAGTCCGCTTCCCAGTTGTCCACTCCCGGAATGAACACTGCTGACAGTGCGCTTACATGACCTTCCGCCAAGTGAAGAATTCTGGTGGCTTCTGCCATTGCCACCCTGCTCCTTGTGCCGCCTTGGCGGTTTACATGAGCTACTGCTGTGACATTGTCCGACTGAATCAGGACTGGCTTGTCGCGAAGCAATGCCTCCGCTTGACGTAGGGCGTTGTATATGGCCCTCAATTCCAGGACGTTGATGTGAAGACAAGTCTCTAGACTTGACCAGAGACCTTGAAAATTTCTTCTCAGTGTGACTGCTCCCCAACCTCGGAGGCTTGCGTCCGTGGTCACCAGGATCCAGTCCTGAATGCCGAACCTGCGGCCCTCTAGGAGGTGAGCACTGTGCAGCCACCACAGGAGAGATACCCTGGCTCTGGGAGACAGAACGATCCTTTAATGCATTTGTAGATGAGACCCGGACCACTTGTCCAGTAGGTCCCATTGAAAAGTCCTCGCATGGAACCTGCCGAAGGGGATGGCCTCGTAAGACGCCACCATCTTCCCCAGGACACATGTGCAGTGATGCACTGAAACCGTCTTTGGCTTTAATAGGTTCTTGACCAGAGCCATGAGCTCCTGAGCCTTTTCCATCGGAAGAAAAACCTTTTTCTGGTCTGTGTCCAGAATCAGGCCCAAAAAGGTCAGACGCATTGTAGGAACCAGCTGCGACTTCGGAATATTGAGAATCCAGCCGTGTTGCTGTAACGTCCTCACAGACAGTGAATCGCTGTCCAGTAACTTCTCTCGAGATCTCGCCTTTATGAGGAGATCGTCCAAGTATGGGATAATTGTGACACCCTGCTTGCGCAGGAGCACCATCATCTCCGCCATTACCTTGGTAAAAATCCTCGGGGCCGTGGAAAGCCCAAACGGCAACGTCTGAAATTGGTAATAACAGTCCTGTACCGCAAATCTCAGGAACGCCTGATGAGGAGGGAATATCGGAACATGAAGGTATGCATCCTTTATGTCCAGGGAAACCATCCAATCCCCCCCCTCCAGGCTGGTGATGACCGCTCTGAGCGATTCCATCTTGAACTTGAACCTTTTTAAGTACAGGTTCAGGGATTTTAAATTCAAAATGGGTCTGACCGAACCGTCCGGTTTTGGGACCACAAACAGGGTTGAGTAATACCCCTTCCCTTGTTGCAGAAGGGGAACCTTGATTATCACCTGCTGAAGACACAATTTTTGAATTGCATTTAACACTAACTCCCTCTCTGAAGGAGAAGCTGGTAGGGCCGATTTGAAAAACCGGAACTTTCAGGTCAGCGGTTGACCGAAAGTGACCTCACCGCTGACCTGAAAGTTCCCACCATTGGTTACAATGGAGCGCATAGGCGCTACATTGTAACACTGCCGTGTGCCGCCTGTCAGACAGTACAGGAGCACACAGCCGATCAGGAGGGTGCCACAACGTGGCGCTCCCTAATTGGCTGAGGAAACCCACTTAGACATCAGTCAGAGTGGATTTCTGGCATTCGGGGAAAGGGGGCCCATGTGAAAACATGGGTCCCCTTTCAGTTCGTGGTCGGGTATCCGTTTTTTTATTTTTTCAAGTACGTGGATTACAAAAGGAGTTACCGAGGAGCCGAAAACACTGGATTATGTGAGTATAATTTTTTCTACAGGTACACCATGGATTCTACTGGAGAAGAGGACCGACCTGCGTGGGAACATAAGGTAAGTATGTGTATATGGAGGTGTGGATGGATGTATTAAAGTTATACTTTCAAGGTGTGTGTGTGTAATGTCTTTTTTGGGGTATTTTTTTAGTAGTAGTACTACAGGTACCAGCGGGCCAATTTTTCCGCCGCATGCTGGTACTTGTGGTTCTCCAAGTACCAGCTTGCGGGGGAGGCTTGCTGGGCCTTGTAGTACTGCTACTAAAAACAATATCAAACACTTATCACAAAGGCTATCAGCCCCCCATCCGCAGCCCATTGGATGGGGGGGGGACAGCCTCGGGCTTCACCCCTGGCCCTTGGGTGGCTGGGGGGGGGGGACCCCTTGATTGAAGGGGTCCCCACTCCCCCAGGGTACCCCAGCCAGGGGTGACTAGTTGGATATTTGATGCCACGGCCGCAAGGCACTGTATAAAAGTGACCCCCGGCTGTGGCATTATCTGTCCAGCTAGTGGAGCCCGGTGCTGGTTTAAAAAATACGGGGGACCCCTACTCTTTTTGTCCCCCGTATTTTTGGAACCAGGACCAGGCGCAGAGCCTGATGCTGGTTGCTTAAATATGGGGGAACCCCTGTCTATTTTTTTCCCATATTTCTGCAACCAGGATCGGCTCAAAGAGCCCGAGGCTGGTTTGGTTTAGGAGGGGGGACCCCACGCAATTTTTTTTTCAGAAAATTTATAACATTTCCCCCCCCCCGTTCCCACTGAAAAACATGCACGGATCTCATGGATCCGTGCATGCCTATACAAACACGGGATAAAAAAAGCAGGTCTGTTTTTTTTTAGCACTTTTTCACGATTTGTATTTTATCACGGCAGTGTTTGGCTATTGTCGGCAGTGTTTGTGTTTTGCACTTTTTAGTAAATTCCCGATTTCTAGCAAATTGCAGGCGTATTTGACCGATGGTGTATTGATTCGTGATTTTTTCCTAGGACTTCCAAAATATTACGAATGCCCTCATCACTGCCGTGATTTTTGCTTAGTAAATTACCGAGATGACACTTTGAAGAAAAAACTGCATCTCGGTCAAAATCGGGACCTTAGTAAATATACCCCAAGGTCCGAGAGGCCTTCACCAAACAACTCCTCCCCCTTGTAAGGCAACGACTCCATATGCCGCTTTGAGTCGGCATCCCAAGTCCACTGCCGGGTCCACAAGAGTCGCCTAGCAGAAATAGACATAGCATTTATTCTGGAGCTTAGTAAACAAATGTCTCTTTGAGCATCCCTCATATATAACGCAGCATCCTTGATATGCCCTAGGGTCATTAAAATGGTATCCTTATCTAGGGTCTCAATCTCCGTAGATAAGGAATCTGTCCATGCTGCGACAGCACTACAAACCCAGGCCGATGCCATAGCCGGTCTGATAATAGTACCAGAATGTGTGTAAATGTACTTCATGGTAACTTCCTGCTTACGATCAGCAGGATCCTTGAGGGAAGCCGTATCCTGGGATGGCAGTGCTACCTTCTTTGATAAGCGTGTCAACGCCTTGTCTACTTTAGGCGAAGATTCCCATCGTATCCTGTCCTTTTGTGGGAAGGGATACGCCATAAGAATCCTCTTGGAAACTTGTAATCTCCTGTCTGGAGATTCCCAAGCCTTTTCGCACAATTCGCTTAGCTCATATGAGGACGGAAAGGTGACCTCAGGTTTTTTCTCTTTATACATGTGTACCCTCGTGTCAGGGACAGGGGGTTCCTCCGCGATATGCAAAACCTCTTTAATAGCAATAATCATGTAACGAATACCCTTAGCCACTTTTGGCTGTAACTTTGCATCCTCATAGTCGACACTGGAATCTGAATCCGTGTCGGTATCTGTGTCAGTGATCTGGTATAATGTGCGCTTTTGAGACCCGGAAGGTCCCGGTGCCACTGGGACAGGCACGGTCTGACTACCTGACTGTTCCCTAGCCTCAGCTTTGTCTAATCTCTTATGTAATAAATTTACATCAGCATTCAAGACATTCCACATATTCATCCAGTCCGGTGTCGGCGTTGCCGACGGCGACCTGACAATCATGCACTCCCCCTCCTCCTTAGGTGAGCCTTCATTGTCAAACATGTCGACACACGCGTACCGACACACTCCACACACACAGGGAATCTCTTTTCTGAAGACAGGTTCCCCTTTTAGGCCCTTTGGAGAGACAGAGAGAGTATGCCAGCACACACCCCAGCGCTATATGACCCAGGAAAAAACACAGAATGTTTACCCAGTAGCGCTGTTATAGTATATATGCGCGCCAATTATGTGCCCGCCCTCTACTTTAAAACCCTCTTTCACCTACAGTACGGGGAGCTTCCTCTCAGCGGTGCTGTTGAGAAAAAATGGCGCTGGTGAGTGCTGAGGGAGAAGCCCCGCCCCCTCAGCGGCGGGCTTCTATCCCGCTCAAAATATGTAAAACATGGCGGGGGCTCTTTAATATACATGTACAGTGCCCACCTGTACCTGTATATAATTCATTTTGCCATAGGAGAGGTTTATATTGCTGCCCAGGGCGCCCCCCCTGCGCCCTGCACCCTTACAGTGACTGGAGTATGTGAGGTGTATGGGAGCAATGGCGCACAGCTGCAGTGCTGTGCGTTACCTCAGTGAAGCTCACGAAGTCTTCTGCCGCCTTTGAAGCCTTCTTTCTTCTTTTTTCTGGCTCTGTGAGGAGGACGGTGGCGGCGCGGCTCCGGGGTGAACGCCCAGGACGAAACTGTGTTCCAATCCCTCTGGAGCTAATGGTGTCCAGTAGCCTAAGGAGCAGAGCCTATCATCTAAGTAGGTCTGCTCCTCTCTCCTCAGTCCCTCAATGCAGGGAGTCTGTTGCCAGCAGTGCTCCCTGAAAATAAAAAACCTAACAAAGATACTTTCTTAGCAGGAGACTCAGGAGAGCTCCCTGCAGTGCACCCATCCTCCTCTGGGCACAGTCTCAAACTGAGGACTGGAGGAGGGGCATAGAGGGAGGAGCCAGTGCACACCCAGAGTCAAAGTCTTTCTTAAAGTGCCCATGTCTCCTGCGGAGCCCGTCTATACCCCATGGTCCTTACGGAGTCCCAGCATCCTCTAGGATGTTCGAGAAATACTGTTTACAGTTACAGTTGGTAGAAAAACATACATTTATTGTAGGAAGCACTGATGGATGACTGGAATTGCCCTACGCTTATGGTGTGTACACACGGTGAGATATTTTCTTACGATTTTGACTATATAGTCAAAATCGTAAGAAAAGTTAGTGCAGATCGCAAGGTGAAAGTCACCTTGCGATCCCGATGCGATGCCGATGCGAGGTCGGCATCACAAGCCTAGATAGACTGTATAGGCAAGTCAATTTTGACTATCTCGTAGAAAAGATTGACACTTAGCCAAAATCGCACATAGTCAGTATCGCAAGCACAGTCATTATGTGCTTGCGATGTCGACCTAGCACCTGTCCCATAGTGAGAATCGGGGTTAACCCGAATCTCACCGTGTGTATGCATCTTTACAGTTTAACCTGTTTCGATGTCCCTCATCTGTAAATGTACCCATTCATGCTCATGGGAAATCTACAGGGAAGGGGCATCAACATCCGTTTGGCATAAAGTTTACAGGGTGTGGTAAAGAAAAAAATTTAAGTTATTATCCACAGATCTTTCTTTTTGTAAACAAATGTGAGTAACAAAATGATGAGTGGCCTGACAAGTCCTAAAACATATTGTACATAACACCTGTTAAGGTGGCTGCACATACAGTAGGCTGATTCTGCTATTTGACCCAAGTCTATTGTAGGGAATACAGTAGTGTTTGGCTGGATAACTTCTGACTTTATTGCAGGCTGAAAGATTATCCTCTGCTGGCGAGATATTATATACTAGGCCCAATAATCAGGCAGGTGTTATGCTAACTTACTTACCAGCTGGTTTCCATGGACCACGGAAAATAAAAGGTAAATTGCAAACTTGGCATGCCAATACGTGCACACACTCTGACCCCCGCATTACAAGTATATGAGTACATAAAGCTTGAGCGCTACGGTACCAGATAAACTAATGCACCATAACATTTTGTATTGTTGCCGTAAGTGGTGATACAGACTGTTAAGTACCACAGCAAAGAGAAGGTGAATGATAAATAGTCCTCAAAGTAATTCAGATGCCACCTACAATTACATAATGATTTTTTAATTAAGTTCTTCCTTAATAACTGGTAAAATTGTTATTACCGTTCAGTTTGCTTCAGACTGTTCTTGAAGGTAACACCATCATAATTACCTTGTTATCTGTTTACTGTTGGTGATCACATGACTTTACTATAGCATACATATAAGAGTGATTCTTACCTTATTAAGAAGCGGCTGTAGTTTGGTTAGTGCTATCACAGTGGCTTCTATTAAGACTTGGCTATTGTAATTATCAGGACCTTTTAAGCAGCTTTCCAGTCCCTAAAACGTATGCACATATTTATAGAAAAGAAAATAGAAAATACAAAAGGCAATGTAGGGTTTAGCAGGAGTATCTAAACCATGCTAAGCATAACACTATCATTCAGGAGCCAGATAGTCACACAACATGAGCTTTTAGCAATGCCATAGATACTAGTGATACTGTAGATGTTAATTTTCAGGAGCTGTGGCAACCTGTAGATCACGATTTGTGCAGTCCATAATTAAACTTGTTTCATAAGGCATTTATTTGAAGAATTACAGGTTGAGTATCCCTTATCCAAAATGCTTGGGACCAGAAGTATTTTGGATATCGGATTTTTACGTATTTTGGAATAATTGCATACCATAATGGGATATCATGGCGATGGGACCCAAGTCTAAGCACAGAATGCATTTATGTTTTATATACACCTTATACACACAGCCTGAAGGTCTTTTTAGCCAATATTTTTAATAACTTTGTGCATTAAACAAAGTGTGTGTTTATTCACACAATTCATTTATGTTTCATATACACCTTATACACACAGCCTGAAGGTCATTTAATACAATATTTTTAATAACCTTGTGTACATTGAGTCATCAGAAAACATAATTTTCACTATCTCAGTCTCACTAAAAAAATTCTGTATTTCGGAATATTTGGATATGCGATACTCAACCTGTATAACTAAAATAACCAAACCATTGTCCACTGTTTAGTATGAAATGCCTTTTCTTACAGATGTGTCATCATACATCTAGCCTCAATAAGCCATGCAGCAGGAGATGCCTGGTGTGAGTCAGCCGGCAGCTCCCGGAATGCTCTGCTAATGTTGGGCGTCTTCTGTATAAGGGGTCTCTGCCTGGCGTCTTGTGTATAAGGAGTCTCTGCCTGGCGTCTTGTGTATAAGGGGGCTCTGCCTGGCGTCTTGTGTATAAGGGGGCTCTGCCTGGCGTCTTGTGTATAAGGGGGCTCTGCCTGGCGTCTTGTGTATAAGGGGGTACTGCCTGGCGTACTGTGTGTAAGGGGGCACTGACTGGCGTACTGTGTGTAAGGGGGCACTGACTGGCGTACTGTGTGTAAGGGGGCACTGACTGGCGTACTGTGTGTAAGGGGGCACTGACTGGCGTACTGTGTGTAAGGGGGCACTGACTGGCGTACTGTGTGTAAGGGGGCACTGACTGGCGTACTGTGTGTAAGGGGGCACTGACTGGCGTACTGTGTGTAAGGGGGTACTGCCTGGCGTACTGTGTGTAAGGGGGCACTGACTGGCGTACTGTGTGTAAGGGGGCACTGACTGGCGTACTGTGTGTAAGGGGGCACTGACTGGCGTACTGTGTATAAGGGGGCTCTGCCTGGCGTACTGTGTGTAAGGGGGCTCTGCCTGGCGTACTGTGTGTAAGGGGGCACTGACTGGCGTACTGTGTGTAAGGGGGCACTGACTGGCGTACTGTGTGTAAGGGGGCACTGACTGGCGTACTGTGTGTAAGGGGGCACTGACTGGCGTACTGTGTGTAAGGGGGCACTGACTGGCGTACTGTGTGTAAGGGGGCACTGACTGGCGTACTGTGTGTAAGGGGGCACTGACTGGCGTACTGTGTGTAAGGGGGCACTGACTGGCGTACTGTGTATAAGGGGGTACTGCCTGGCGTACTGTGTGTAAGGGGGCACTGACTGGCGTACTGTAAGGGGGCACTGACTGGCGTACTGTGTGTAAGGGGGCTCTGACTGGCGTACTGTGTGTACGGGGGCACTGACTGGCGTACTGTGTATAAGGGGGCTCTGCCTGGCGTACTGTGTGTAAGGGGGCTCTGCCTGGCGTACTGTGTGTAAGGGGGCACTGACTGGCGTACGGTGTGTAAGGGGGCACTGACTGGCGTACTGTGTGTAAGGGGGCACTGACTGGCGTACTGTGTGTAAGGGGGCACTGACTGGCGTACTGTGTGTAAGGGGGCACTGACTGGCGTACTGTGTGTAAGGGGGTACTGCCTGGCGTACTGTGTGTAAGGGGGCACTGACTGGCGTACTGTAAGGGGGCACTGACTGGCGTACTGTGTGTAAGGGGGCTCTGACTGGCGTACTGTGTGTACGGGGGCACTGACTGGCGTACTGTGTATAAGGGGGCTCTGCCTGGCGTACTGTGTGTAAGGGGGCTCTGCCTGGCGTACTGTGTGTAAGGGGGCACTGACTGGCGTACGGTGTGTAAGGGGGCACTGACTGGCGTACTGTGTGTAAGGGGGCACTGACTGGCGTACTGTGTGTAAGGGGGCACTGACTGGCGTACTGTGTGTAAGGGGGCACTGACTGGCGTACTGTGTGTAAGGGGGCACTGACTGGCGTACTGTGTGTAAGGGGGCACTGACTGGCGTACTGTGTGTAAGGGGGCACTGACTGGCGTACTGTGTGTAAGGGGGCACTGACTGGCGTACTGTGTGTAAGGGGGCTCTGCCTCGCTTAATGTGTATAAGGGGCTCTGCATGGCGTAGTGTGTGTAAGGGGCTTTGTGTGGCATAATGTGTCTAAGGGGTTCTGCCTGGTATGAGGCATCTAATATAGTGTCAGAGGCATTACTGTATGGGGCATAATATGGTGTAAGGGACATCATTTGGATGAGTTTTTTCTTTCCTGTGGTGGCCATGGAATGTATATTGGGGGGAGGGGGGCATTTTTTTTTATGTTCGCACCTGGAGCAAAACGGTCTAAAAACAGCACTGCTTGGAAGATAGTTGCACAAGTGATGCTGTTGGCTTAACATGCAGAAGCCTTTTTTTTCCAGCAGGGCTTTCAGGAGGAGGAGTGGGGCCATTTTAAAATGTATCCATTATATCCATTAATAATAAATACAAAAGTTTCACAATTAGCACTAACAATTTGGAATAGGTTGATCGGTTGATAACCAAAGTCAACAAAAGTGCTAAACTCAGAGACTGCAGATATATTCATGTACATCTACTCTGATAAGCAATTTGCTAACTGTGCTCCAGGTGTATTGTTTAACTACATAATCTGAGTAAAATGTGTTTTTTTAATTGTTTCTTTAAATGGTTAAAGGACTATAAAAGTAAGCAGAAATGGGTCAGAAAATGCATACCTTGCTTAGGATTCGGATGATCTGTTTTATCTGTCCATGAGAAACTCGTTTGCTGATACAGCCAAATACAACAAGTGCTCGTGGCTGAAGTGATGGATTATACTGGAATGCAAACCTGGACAGATAAGAGGCCACTTTAGAATGAGGATGCAAATCACAAAAATGTAAATTTACTTATTTATAGATATCACATTATGGGGTCTACTCAATTGGTGACGGTTTTTCAGACACTCGGAAAAACTGGCACTTTTCGACAAAAATAGGTCGAATTTGCATTCGACCTAATCCATGACAGTGCCGTTTTCCCGACAGTCGGAAAAACCTGCACTTGTCGAAAAACACGTGGATCGGCGGGTTAGCCACGGATCCACGTCTTATGTCGAATTAGCGGCCAATTCCAAAAGGATTTTGACCTGTTTTTGACAATGCTGATTCGACTTCAAAAAAAGTTGGATCAGCATAGTAGAAAACAGGAAAAACCTGTCGGAATTGGATCCGACAGTCATTGAATAGACTCCTATATATGCATTGCTGTACTTAAAACATACTTTTGAGCAAGCTCAGTCCACTGGTCCAACCACTTGCAAGTTGGGATATCTCTCATACAAGCCTAGAAGTAAAAACGCTTGCATTAGCAAAAATATACCATAATATTGCCATGGAAAGAGAATGCTGCTTGTAGACAAACTTAGACAGGGGCATTACTGAGAGATCATATTTAGGATTTCAATAGCCACACAAACAGCTATATTATACATTTGACTGATCAGCTAGTTTTTTTTTTTTTAAATCTAATTCACACAAAAATCTTTTGGTAAAAGCTACTTTTACTAGAGACTCAAGCCCTCATTCCTCTCCTTCACTGCATTTACCCAAAGTTCCATGCCGCACCCATATTTGAAGGAGAAATTATATTAATTTATACCTCCATGATTTCTAAAAGTGCTTCAGTAACGGTTTCCAATGAAGTAAGGGCAAACGTCTCCCTCTCGTAAGAGCCAGGTGAAAAGGAGCGGTCCCGATAACTTGATCGGAATGCTATAACTGCTGCAGACTTCACCTTACTGATTCCAAACAGCAAGTAGAACTTGGGAAGGGAGAACTCCGTCAGGCTTAGCCGCAACACTTGTTTTGTTTCCTCTATGGGCAAAAAAACAAAAAAACAATCAAACTACATGGCTGCAGAAGATATAGGAATGTGACTGAGATAGTTATTGGCAAAAATAAGGTGCTCTGTAAAACTGAATGCAGGATTTCATATCGTGGTTGCTCAAGCTGCAATTCAATTACCTCATGTATCACAGAGCAGATAACAAAACTGGAGATTTTAATATCTTATTCTTAATTATTTTGTACAATAATATTGGATTAAAGCCAGTCTGGCCAACCAGTGGCTCTCCAGCTGATGTGAAGCACCAGTTCCCTAGCATGCCGTGACACAGGTTTTAGCATCCCCTAATAGCAAAACTGTGGCAGGGCATGCTGGGACTTCGTTTTACAACAGCTGGAGAGCCACAGGTTGGCCAGGCCTGAATTGAAGAGTCACAAGAAACCTATAATCTCTCCTACAGATTTAGAAATGATTCTAAAACAGCCACAGAGTACCTACCACTGAAATGCAGCTGGGAGCAGGTGCACAAAGAGTGAATTATATTAATTACAAGTCCATGGGTGGAAGCTCGGAGAGAGAGAGGACCTGTTGCCACCAATAATGTGACAACATGGAAGAGGTAGGGAAGATGGGCAGCCACATCCAAGGAGTTGTTGAAGGACAGCATAAGCATGTATCTGGCAAGTATGGCAATATCATCCCACATGAGGTGCTGCTCCAGCGTTGGGGTGGGAGAAAGGCAGGTCTTGTCTATTATTTTACACATCCTCCCAATCACCTGCAAATGACATGTTTTTGAATGATGAAATCCAGTATGTAATGAGCATGACACTAATATCCTTCCTTACAGTATATATAAAGTACTACACCAAGATTAGTATATAATGTAGCACTGACAAAGCATCGGGGAAAACTATATACTGCAGTATATTTTATATTTAGGTAACAAATCAGTTGAAGTAAATACCATTAGGAAACCTTTAGGAGCAACAGAATAAAAAAAATAAAAAAATAATAAAAAATGTGTAGTGCAAATCCAAGTCTACAGTAGGAAAGCTGAAAACCAAGTGTTTTGGAACTGTACAACTAGATAAAATAAAAGCAAACCTTGCTTGAAACCAGCTTGACATTGCCAGACGCCAAAGCAACTGCTGTATCTGCCATAACCTCAGCCTTAATGGATCCCAGTCCACCTGTTGCACTGGTTTTAATGAAGCTGTCAAGAACAACATCAAGGAGATCCGTGATCTAGTTAAAAAAATAAGTATAAGTTAGCTATAGTATAAAACACTGGTGCAATATTAACCTATAAACTATTATCAGCTGCCATATCCCATCTATATGCTAATAAGGTAGTCACACAATAAACAAACAAGTACTTAATTAGTAAAGCAGTTTGGATCCAGACACTAATGGATACAATATCTCAAAGAGGCTGAACACTTACTGTTCATTTACTCTTGCATAATAAACACTGCTGACCTTATGTGTGGGGTGGGGGCACATACTGTGCCATAAAAACTATTTACGCCTTTGCAGCAATATTTCTTTACATCACGAATTAAAATGTATCTATTTGGGAATTCTTTTCTCTGATCAATACAACATACTTATTAAATTAGATTAATTACAATAAATAACAGACAATGCCATAAGTATTCAACTCTTTCCGTTAAGATAGACACTCAAAACAAATATGAGAAAAGCTTATTAACACGCATTAACCTAGGCTGCATAAAATCCTGCTCATACTTTGCGGGGGAATTCAATTTGCAGCGATCCCTTGCTGCACAAGGTTTCCCTTGCACCTTTATGGGATGTGAGGAAAAATAAGAATTTACTTACCGATAATTCTATTTCTCATAGTCCGTAGTGGATGCTGGGAACTCCGTAAGGACCATGGGGAATAGCGGCTCCGCAGGAGACTGGGCACAAAGTAAAAGCTTTAGGACTAGCTGGTGTGCACTGGCTCCTCCCCCTATGACCCTCCTCCAAGCCTCAGTTAGGATACTGTGCCCGGACGAGCGTACACAATAAGGAAGGATTTTGAATCCCGGGTAAGACTCATACCAGCCACACCAATCACACCGTACAACTTGTGATCTGAACCCAGTTAACAGCATGATAACAGAAGGAGCCTCTGAAAAGATGGCTCACAACAACAATAACCCGATTTTAGTAACAATAACTATGTACAAGTAATGCAGACAATCCGCACTTGGGATGGGCGCCCAGCATCCACTACGGACTATGAGAAATAGAATTATCGGTAAGTAAATTCTTATTTTCTCTGACGTCCTAGTGGTTGCTGGGAACTCCGTAAGGACCACGGGGATTATACCAAAGCTCCCAAACGGGCGGGAGAGTGCGGATGACTCTGCAGCACCGAATGAGAGAACTCCAGGTCCTCCTCAGCCAGGGTATCAAATTTGTAGAATTTAGCAAACGTGTTTGCCCCTGACCAAGTAGCTGCTCGGCAAAGTTGTAAAGCCGAGACCCCTCGGGCAGCCGCCCAAGATGAGCCCACTTTCCGTGTGGAATGGGCTTTTACAGATTTTGGCTGTGGCAAGCCTGCCACAGAATGTGCAAGCTGAATTGTACTACAAATCCAACGAGCAATCGTCTGCTTAGAAGCAGGAGCACCCAGCTTGTTGGGTGCATACAGGATAAACAGCGAATCAGATTTTCTGACTCCAGCCGTCCTGGAAACATATATTTTCAGGGCCCTGACTACGTCCAGCAACTTGGAATCCTCCAAGTCCCTAGTAGCCGCAGGCACCACAATAGGCTGGTTTAAGTGAAATGCTGAAACCACCTTAGGGAGAAATTGAGGACGAGTCCTCAATTCTGCCCTGTCCGTATGAAAAATTAGGTAAGGGCTTTTATAGGATAAAGCCGCCAATTCTGATACACGCCTGGCTGAAGCCAGGGCTAACAGCATTACCACTTTCCATGTGAGATATTTTAAGTCCACAGTGGTGAGTGGTTCAAACCAATGTGATTTTAGGAATCCCAAAACTACATTGAGATCCCAAGGTGCCACTGGAGGCACAAAAGGAGGCTGTATATGCAGTACTCCCTTGACAAACGTCTGAACTTCAGGAACAGAAGCCAGTTCTTTTTGGAAGAATATTGACAGGGCCGAAATTTGAACCTTAATGGACCCTAATTTGAGGCCTATAGACAGTCCTGTTTGCAGGAAATGCAGGAAACGACCCAGTTGAAATTCCTCTGTAGGGGCCATCCTGGCCTCGCACCACGCAACATATTTACGCCAAATACGGTGATAATGTTGTATGGTTACATCCTTCCTGGCTTTGATCAGGGTAGGGATGACTTCATCCGGAATGCCTTTTTCCTTCAGGATCCGGCGTTCAACCGCCATGCCGTCAAACGCAGCCGCGGTAAGTCTTGGAACAGACATGGTCCCTGCTGGAGCAGGTCCTTTCTTAGAGGTAGAGGCCACGGGTCTTCCGTGAGCATCTCTTGAATTTCCGGGTACAAAGTCCTTCTTGGCCAATCCGGAGCCACGAGTATAGTCTTTACTCCTCTCCTTCTTATGATTCTCAGTACTTTTGGTATGAGAGGAAGAGGAGGGAACACATACACTGACTGGTACACCCACGGTGTTACCAGAGCGTCCACAGCTATTGCCTGAGGGTCCCTTGACCTGGCGCAATATCTGTCCAGTTTTTTGTTGAGGCGGGACGCCATCATGTCCACCTTTGGTTTTTCCCAACGGTTCACAATCATGTGGAAGACTTCTGGGTGAAGTCCCCACTCCCCCGGGTGAAGATCGTGTCTGCTGAGGAAGTCTGCTTCCCAGTTGTCCACTCCCGGAATGAACACTGCTGACAGTGCTATCACATGATTCTCCGCCCAGCGAAGAATCCTTGCCACTTCCATCATTGCCCTCCTGCTTCTTGTGCCGCCCTGTCTGTTTACGTGGGCGACTGCCGTGATGTTGTCCGACTGGATCAACACCGGCTGACCCTGAAGCAGAGGTCTTGCCTGACTTAGGGCATTGTAAATGGCCCTTAGTTCCAGGATATTTATGTGAAGTGACGTTTCCATGCTTGACCACAAGCCCTGGAAATTTCTTCCCTGTGTGACTGCTCCCCAGCCTCTCAGGCTGGCATCCGTGGTCACCAGGACCCAATCCTGAATGCCGAATCTGCGGCCCTCTAGGAGATGAGCACTCTGTAACCACCACAGGAGAGACACCCTTGTCCTTGGAGACAGGGTTATCCGCTGATGCATTTGAAGATGCGATCCGGACCATTTGTCCAGCAGATCCCACTGAAAAGTTCTTGCGTGAAATCTGCCGAATGGAATCGCTTCGTAAGAAGCCACCATCTTTCCCAGGACCCTTGTGCATTGATGTACTGACACTTGGCCTGGTCTTAGGAGGTTCCTGACTAGGTCGGATAACTCCTTGGCTTTCTCCTCCGGGAGAAACACCTTTTTCTGTACTGTGTCCAGAATCATCCCTAGGAACAGCAGACGTGTCGTCGGAATCAGCTGCGATTTTGGAATATTTAGAATCCATCCGTGCTGTCGTAGTACTACTTGAGATAGTGCTACTCCGACCTCTAACTGTTCTCTGGACCTTGCCCTTATCAGGAGATCGTCCAAGTAAGGGATAATTAAGACGCCTTTTCTTCGAAGAAGAATCATCATTTCGGCCATTACCTTGGTAAAGACCCGGGGTGCCGTGGACAATCCAAACGGCAGCGTCTGAAACTGATAGTGACAGTTCTGTACCACAAACCTGAGGTACCCTTGGTGAGAAGGGCAAATTGGGACATGGAGGTAAGCATCCTTGATGTCCAGAGACACCATATAGTCCCCTTCTTCCAGGTTCGCTATCACTGCTCTGAGTGACTCCATCTTGAACTTGAACCTTTTTATGTAAGTGTTCAAGGATTTCAGATTTAAAATGGGTCTCACCGAGCCGTCCGGCTTCGGTACCACAAACAGCGTGGAATAATACCCCTTTCCCTGTTGTAGGAGGGGTACCTTGATTATCACCTGCTGGGAATACAGCTTGTGAATGGCTTCCAATACCGCCTCCCTGTCGGGGGGAGACGTTGGTAAAGCAGACTTCAGGAACCGGCGAGGGGGAGACGTCTCGAATTCCAATTTGTACCCCTGATATACTACCTGCAGGATCCAGGGGTCCACTTGCGAGTGAGCCCACTGCGCGCTGAAATTCTTGAGACGGGCCCCCACCGTGCCTGAGTCCGCTTGTAAGGCCCCAGCGTCATGCTGAGGACTTGGCAGAAGCGGGGGAGGGCTTCTGTTCGTGGGAAGAGGCTGTCTGCTGCAGTCTTTTTCCCCTTCCTCTGCCCCGGGGCAGATATGAGTGGCCTTTTGCCCGCTTGCCCTTATGGGGACGAAAGGACTGAGCCTGAAAAGACGGTATCTTTTTCTGCTGCGAGGTGACTTGGGGTAAAAAGGTGGATTTTCCAGCCGTTGCCGTGGCCACCAGGTCCGATAGACCGACCCCAAATAACTCCTCCTCTTTATATGGCAATACTTCCATATGCCGTTTGGAATCCGCATCCCCTGACCACTGTCGCGTCCATAATCCTCTTCTGGCAGAAATGGACATCGCACTTACTCTTGATGCCAGAGTGCAAATATCCCTCTGTGCATCTCGCATATATAGAAATGCATCCTTTAAATGCTCTATAGTCAATAATATATTGTCCCTGTCCAGGGTATCAATATTTTCAGTCAGGGAATCCGACCAAGCCACCCCAGCACTGCACATCCAGGCTGAGGCGATTGCTGGTCGCAGTATAATACCAGTATGTGTGTATATACTTTTAAGGATATTTTCCAGCTTCCTATCAGCTGGTTCCTTGAGGGCGGCCGTATCAGGGGACGGTAACGCCACTTGTTTTGATAAGCGTGTGAGCGCCTTATCTACGCTAGGGGGTGTTTCCCAACGCGCCCTTACCTCTGGCGGGAAAGGGTATAATGCCAATAATTTTTTAGAAATTAGCAGTTTTTTTATCGGGGGAAACCCACGCTTCATCACACACCTCATTTAATTCATCTGATTCAGGAAAAACTACGGGTAGTTTTTTCACACCCCACATAATACCCTTTTTTGTGGTACTTGTAGTATCAGAAATGTTCAAAACCTCCTTCATTGCCGTGATCATGTAACGTGTGGCCCTACTGGAAAATACGTTTGTTTCCTCACCGTCGACACTGGAGTCAGTGTCCGTGTCAGTGTCTGTATCGACCTGAGGTAACGGGCGTTTTATAGCCCCTGACGGTGTTTGAGACGCCTGTACAGGTATTAACTGATTTGCCGGCTGTCTCATGTCGTCAACAGTCTTTTGTAAAGTGCCGACACTATCACGTAATTCTTTCCATAAGACCATCCAGTCAGGTGTCGACTCCCTAGGGGGTGACCTCACTAACACAGGCAATTGCTCCGCCTCCACACCATTTTCCTCCTCATACATGTCGACACAGCGTACCGACACACAGCACACACACAGGGAATGCTCTGATAGAGGACAGGACCCCACTAGCCCTTTGGGGAGACAGAGGGAGAGTTTGCCAGCACACACCAGAGCGCTATATATATACAGGGATAACCTTATATAAGTGTTTTTCCCTAATATAGCTGCTGTATATATTAATATGCCAATTTAGTGCCCCCCCTCTCTTGTTTTACCCTGTTTCTGTAGTGCAGGACTGCAGGGGAGAGTCAGGGAGCCTTCCTCCAACGGAGCTGTGAGGAAAAAATGGCGCTTGTGTGCTGAGATAGGCTCCGCCCCCTTCTCGGCGGCCTTTCTCCCGCTTTTTTGTGGAAAACTGGCAGGGGTTAAATACATCCATATAGCCCAGGAGCTATATGTGATGTATTTTTAGCCATTTAAGGTATTTTCATTGCGTCCCAGGGCGCCCCCCCCCAGCGCCCTGCACCCTCAGTGACCGGAGTGTGAAGTGTGCTGAGAGCAATGGCGCACAGCTGCGGTGCTGTGCGCTACCTTATTGAAGACAGGACGTCTTCTGCCGCCGATTTTCTGGACCTCTTCACTCTTCTGGCTCTGTAAGGGGGCCGGCGGCGCGGCTCCGGGACCCATCCATGGCTGGGCCTGTGATCGTCCCTCTGGAGCTAATGTCCAGTAGCCTAAGAAGCCCAATCCACTCTGCACGCAGGTGAGTTCGCTTCTTCTCCCCTTAGTCCCTCGATGCAGTGAGCCTGTTGCCAGCAGGTCTCACTGAAAATAAAAAAACCTATTTAAACTTTTACTCTAAGCAGCTCAGGAGAGCCACCTAGATTGCACCCTTCTCGTTCGGGCACAAAATCTTAACTGAGGCTTGGAGGAGGGTCATAGGGGGAGGAGCCAGTGCACACCAGTTAGTCCTAAAGCTTTTACTTTGTGCCCAGTCTCCTGCGGAGCCGCTATTCCCCATGGTCCTTACGGAGTTCCCAGCATCCACTAGGACGTCAGAGAAAAAGGTGATGCTGGCAGACGTGACATGACACTCTAGAAGGGCACATTGTGCTGTTGATGGTGGATATTTTTCTTGCACTTTCAATATGATCATCATAAATATTTTTTTGCTCCCAGAAAAAAACATTCTAACAAAACTATTGAGAAACTTAATCAGACATTTTTTTAAAAGCTAAATTGTTTTTCAGTGCATGATTATGTTCTTTACCAGACTCTAGCTCTCTTTTTATTCCAGTATCATCACCTTGCAACCTCACTAGAGATTTCCACCTGGTGGCTAGACTTAGTTTTTCACTGATTTACTAATACCATGCACTGTCATCAATTTGCTTACCTGCCCCAGACTGCCCCATATTTTTGCTTGTATGGAAGGATACATCTGTTTTTCATTTATGGTCATGGTTATTAGCTTGTCCAATATAGCACTAACACGTTGTTTCTTAGCATCATCAGTTAGTTTACAGAACCGGACAAGATTCAGCAACCAAGGTGTCATGTATTCAAGACATAAATGTTTCAATTCAATGCCTGAAAAAAATAAAATAAAAATAAAATTCTCTCTATATATATATCTATATCTCTCTCTCTCTCTATATTATATATATATATATATATATATATATATATATATATATACACACACACACACATGTAGAAATAACCGGCACTCCACTTCAACTCACAGAAACTGCCCAGGTGCCTTCCAACGAGTTATAGCAAACCCAATAATAGTCACGAACATAGGTGGCACTCACGGGACCTTTTTCAAGCAGAACTCATAAAGAAGACAACAGAGACTCCTCTCTGATCAACGTTTCGGTTGTATTTAACCTTAGTCAGGATCACAATGTGACAATTCCTGACGAATATGATCCTGACGAAGGTTAAATACAACCGAAACGTTGATCAGAGAGGAGTCTCTGTTGTCTTCTTTATGAGTTCTGCTTGAAAAAGGTCCCGTGAGTGCCACCTATGTTCGTGACTATATATATATATATATATATATATATATATATATATATATATATATATATATATATAGCGCTCTGAAATACTGACTTTCATCAAAATGTGTTCAAAAATCAGACAACAGGAAAAGTATAAACTAGAAAAGATCAGTTTTTGTAACTCAACTGAAAAGGACCAGTGTTTCATAAATAAATTTTAATTACCTACTGGTAAATCCTTTTCTCGTAGTCCGTAGAAGATGCTGGGGTCCATTAAGTACAATGGGGTATAGACGGGTCCCTTGGGAGCCATGGGCACTTTAAGAGTTTAATAGTGTGGGCTGACGCCTCTCTCTATGCCCCACTTACCAGACTCAGTCTAGAAACTGTGCCCGAGGAGACGGACATACTTCGAGAGAAGGAAATACATAGATTGTGGTGAGAATCACACCAGCTCGCACCGAAAAGAAAAAACCATGCTGACCAGCATGCAACATTGAGAAACCATGCCAACCCGCATGCAACATGAATAAATCACGCTAACCCGCATGAAACATGAAGAAACCATGACAACCAGCATGCAACATGAAGAAACCATAGTAACCAGCATGAAACATGAAGAAACCATGTTAACCAGCATGCAACTAACCAGCAAGAACTAGAAGAAACCCTGCTAACCAGCATGAAATAGGAACAGCAACAGCTGAACAAATACTTAACCAAGCAACAATGCAGGAAAACGAAGCACTGGGCGGGCGCCCAGCATGCTCTACGGACTACGAGAAAAGGATTTACCGGTAGGTAATTAAATCCTATTTTCTCTTACGTCCTAGAGGATGCTGGGGTTCCATTTAGTACCATGGGGATGTACCAAAGCTCCCAGTACGGGAGGGAGAGTGCTGAGGCACCCAAAGAAGAGATTAACCAAACTTTAGGTCCTCAGAGGCCAAAGTATCGAACTTGTAGAACTTAGCAAACGTGTTCGACCCTGACCAAGTAGCTGCTCGGCAAAGCTGTAAAGCAGAGACACCCCGAGCAGCCGACCAGGAAGAACCCACTTTACGAGTAGAGTGGGCCTTAACAGATTTTGGACACAACAAGCCTGCCGTAGAATAAGCATGCTGGATAGAAAACCTGATCTAGAGAGAAATGGTCTGCTTAGAAGCAGGACACCCAATCTTCTTGGGATCATAAAGGACAAACAGAGCGTCCGACTTTCTGTGACGAGAAGTTCTCTTCACATATATTTTCAAAGCCCTCACAACATCCAAGGACTTTGAGTAATTGAGGTGTCAGTAGCTCCTGGCACCACAATAGGTTGGTTGATATGAAAAACCGACACAACCTTTGGAAGAAATCGCTGACGCGTTCTGAGCTCAGCTCTATCCTTATGGAAAATCAAGTAAGGGCTCTTGTGCGACAATGCCCCCTGTGACAGCCTTCCAAGTAAGAAACTTTACGTCCACCTTCAGCAAAGGTTTGAACCAATCCGATTTCAGGGACTGCAACACCACATTAAGATCCCAAGGTGCCGTAGGAGGCACAAAGGGTGGTTGGATGTGCAGGACTCCTTTCAAGAATGTCTGAACCTCAGGGAGGGCAGCCAATTGTTTCTGGAAGAAAACGGACAAAGTCAAAATCTGGACTTTTATGGAGCCCAAGCGTAGGTCCACATCCACACCTGCTTGCAAACAGAGTAGAAAACGTCCTAGATGAAACTCCACCGTAGGAAACTTCTTGGATTCACACCAAGACACATACTTTTTTTTCCAAATCCGATGGTAATGTTTTGACGTTACTCCCTTCCTAGCCTGTAAGAATTACCTTTTTCGGAATGCCTTTCCGGCATTCAACCTCCATGCCGTCAAAAGTAGCCGCGGTAAGCCTTGATAAGCAAACGGCCCCTGTTGAAGAAGGTCCTCGGATCCTCCAATAGTAATCCCAGAAGATCCGCGTACCAAGCCCTTCTTGGCCAGTCCGGAGTAAAGAGGATCGCCTGAACGCTTATACTTTTTATTAGTTTGAGAATCCTTGGGATGAGGGGAAGTGGAGGGAACACATACACTGACTGGGACACGCACAGAGTTACTAGGGCGTCCACCGCCACTGCCTGTGGGTCACCTGACCTGGAACAGTACCTCCGAAGCTTCTTGTTAAAGCGAGAGGCCATCATGTCTATCTGAGATACACCCCATCGGCTTGTTACCTTTGCGAATACCTCGGGATAGAGACCCCAATCTCCTGGATGGACATGGTGTCTGCTGGGGAAGTCTGCTTCCCAGTTGTCCACTACCGGAATGAAGATTGCTAACAGCACCAGCGCTTCTTTCTGCTCAGAGGAGTATTCTCGTTACCTCTGACTATGCATCTCTGCTCTTCGATCCGCCTTGCCTGTTAATGTAGGGCCCCACCCTGACGTTGCCCGACTGAACTTGAATGGCTTGATCTTTCAGAAGATGTGCCGCTTGTAGTAGGCCGTTGTATATGGCTCTTCGTTCCAGAATGTTTACCGGAAAGAGAGCTTCCTGACTTGACCACTTTCCTTGGAAGTCCTCCCCTTGGGTGCTCCCCAACCTCTGAGACTTGCATCCGTGGTTAGAAGAATCCAATTCTGAATCCCGAAACTGCGGCCCTCGAGCAGGTGAGAAGTTTTCAGCCACCAGAGGAGTGAATTTCTGGCTTTTGGCGACAGGCGTATCCGCTGGTGCATGTGAAGATGTGATCCCGACCATTTGTCCAGGAGAGCCAGTTAGAAGAACCGTGCGTGGAATATTCCGTACTGTAAAGCCTCGTAGGAGGCTACCATCTTCCCCAGAAGGCGAATGCACTAACGAACAGATACCCAGGCTGGCTTCAGGACATCCCGGACCATTGATTGGATCACCAACGCTTTTTGTCGGCTCCAAATGTGATTTTGGAAGGTTCAGGATCCACCCAAGATCCTGGAGTAGGCGAGTTGAGAGAGCAATACTCTGTAACAGCCTCTCCCTGAAAGATGCTTTTAGCAGCAGATCGTCCAGATATGGAATTATGTTCACTCCCTGTCTGCGGAGGAGTAGCATAATTTCTGCCATGACCTAGGGGAACACCCTCGGTGCTGTGGAGAGGCCAAATGGCAGTGCCTGGAACTGATAGTAACAGTCCAGCAGCTCAAATCTTAGATAAGCCTGGTGAGGCGGACAGATCGGAATGTGAAGGTGCGCATCCTTGATATCCAGGGATACTAGGAATTACCCCTCCACCATACCTGAGTTCACCGCTCTGAGACTCCATCTTAAATTTGAATTCCCTCAAGTGGGGTTCAATGTTTTTAGGTCTAATAATGGCTTTACCGAACCGTCCGGTTTCGGTACCACAAACAGGTTTGAGTAATAACCCTTGTATTGTAGGTGAGGTGGAAATGGAACAATGACATTTGTTTGGCAAATGTTTAAATAGCTTCCAGCAGTAGCGCACTTTCTATCCGAGAAGCTAGTAATAATCTGTGAGGCGGGAGTACTAGAAACTCCAGTCTGCACCCCTGGGCAACCTAACAGTTTCCAGGGGTCTATGCAGGATATCTCCCAGATGTTTAACTGAAATCTCTTTAGTCTCGCTCCCGCCTGCCTGCATCAGGCAGTGAGGTCCACCGACAAACCGAAGGGTTTGAGAAGGCAGAATCTGAAATCCGTCCCTGGGAACCTGGTGGTGCAGGTTTTCTGGATTTTCCCCAATGTCCTCTAAAGCACAGGTTCTCAAACTCGGTCCTCAGGACCCCACACAGTGCATGTTTTGCAGGTCTCCTCACAGAATCACAAGTGAAATAATTAGCTCCACCTGTGGACCTTTTAAAATGTGTCAGTGATTAATTAATACACCTGTGCACTTGCTGGGTTATCTGCAAAACATGCACTGTGTGGGGTCCTGAGGACCGAGTTTGAGAACCCCTGCTCTAAAGGAAGTGGAGGAACCCTTACGGTTCGAAGGGATTGCAGTGTAGGTGTAGGATATAATTTCCTGGTCTGTGCAGCTGCAGAAGGAAGATATGTCGACTTACCCGCAGTTGGCATGGACATTCACGTATCCAGAATTACACTACCCCCCAGTATCTATAACACAGTGTTACTTATGTGGAGGGCAGCGCTCCCTGCCAGCGTCTCTGTTGATGAACTGCAGGGAGAAAATGACGCTGGTGAGTGCTGGATACGCTCTAAAGAAAAGTTCCGCCCCTTGTAATGGCGCATCTTCCCACACTTATCGTATTATACTGGCCTGAGGTATCTTTTCGCTATCAGCAGGATTAGCCCGTTAGCAGTGCTGACCAGTGTAGGGTGATTGCGCTGGCCCAGAACGCCCCTCACGGCGCCATACACAGTGTGCCGCTGAGCCTTCCGGCGCACAGCCTGTCAGAGCTGCGCTCCCACCCTTGTGCTGCCATTCCCGCTGTTCACCCGTTCTCCGGGCCGCCAGCGATGTACTCACCACTCTTCTTTTTTCTGTCTCTGTTAGGGGATGGCGGCTCTGCTGTGGGATCAGTACCATCAGGAGCTCAGTGTCCTGTCAGCAGAGATAGAGAACCATTAACTTCTAGAGTTGGTTCCTACTCCCCCCCAAAGTCCCACGAAGCAGGTAGGCTGTTGCCAGCAGCCTCCTGTACCTAACTAAACTCGGAAAATAATAAATTAGAAAAACTCCTAGGAGCTCCCCTAGCTGTGACCGGCTCCTCCGGGCACATTTTCTAAACTGAGTCTGGTAGGAGGGGCATAGAGGGAGAAGCCAGCCCACACTATTAAACTCTTAAAGTGCCCATTGCTTCCAAGGGACCAGTCTATACCCCATGGTGCTAAATGGAACCCCAGCATCCTCTAGGAAGTAAGACAAGACACATTCTGGATTTGTCCAAAACAAAGGAGTCTTTACAGGACTGGATGCAATGCTATTTTCATCAGACTATTGCAGAGGTTCTCAAACACGGTCCTCAAGCCACCCCAACGGTCCAGGTTTTAGGTATATCTATGGCTCAGCACAAATGGTTAAATCCATTTGACTGAGGGGCTAATTAAGTCAGCTGTGGACAACTAAGGATAAACTTAAAACCTGGACCTTTGGGGTGACTTAAGGACCGCGTTTGTGAACCTCTGGACTGTTGCTCACATCTATAACCACTTTCTGGCATCTACTTACTAGATTTGCTGAAACCAGAAATGCACTCTTCCAAAAACTCCAGAGTAAGGTGTGGTTCATTAGCTGCCAGGGTTTTGCTAATGGAGACTATGAAAAGAGTATTGTTGGCTGGGATACATAGACCCGAAGTCTCCAGTAACTGCCCTTCAATTTTTAAATTAAAGGTACAAGTTAAGGCACACAGAAGGTTATAGGCAGCAGACCTGCAACAGAAGACAATGCATCAGTTAATATGGTAGTCAAATACACTGGGAAATCAGCCAATGAAATCTATAATTTTCTTAAAAAGGCATATCTGTAACTTATATAAACAGTGATGTCACGATTACAAATGTATTATTGTATCACAGATCTATTGACCTCTATAAGTACTTGCATAGTACTCAGTGATTTCTCTCTCTATAATTCACTATATGGGATATATTTTTTAACATTTAATAGAAAATATGAAACGTAATGAAGAAAATAGTTTTAGAGGGGGAAAAAAAAAAAAGTGTTTTTAGAAATAAAAATTGCTTACTTGTACTTGATTATACCCCTTACACACAGACGGAAAAAAAAAGGATTTAAATTACCTACCGGTAAATTCTGTTCTCGTAGTCCATAAGGGATATTGAGGAATCTAGTACGATGGGTATAGACGGGGTCCAAAGTAGCCAGTGCACTTTGCATTTCTTCAACAGGGTGTGCTGGCTCCTCCCCTCTATGCCCCCTCCGACAGGCAGTTATAGGTAAAAACGTACCCGAAGGAGAAAGGACATATGATAACAAAGAGTGGTGAGATTTATATCAGTGATGTGCGGTGGGGTGAGGCAGAGCCTTTCCTGTCATATTTACGTTTCTACCAGAGTTTTGATTGTATAAAGTATATGAAAAATACAATGAATAGGTTTGAAATATATTTTTTGCATTATTCTACTCATTTTTATAGCCAAAACTCTGGAGTAAAAAGTCTAAGGCAGGTGAGGCAGTGCCTCACCTGCTTATCTTTTCCGCACATCTCTGATAAAAACGCACCAAATTTCCAGGAGTTTATACTGCTGCACCTGTGTATAATGCCCAGCTGTACCCTTTGGCTCATATTTTGTGTGTAAATCTGGCTCTGGTGCTAGCTAGTGCCTCCTTAGCCTTTTAGCTCACCGCACGTCCCTGATTTATATACCAGTACACCACTAACATATACCAACAAGCAACAGCTGGTAACAACAACAGCAACAGCTGAACAGGTAACCACATAACGAGAACCTGCAGAAAAGTCAACGCACTGAGGCGGGCGCCCAAAATCCCTTATGTACTACGAGAAAAGGATTTACCGGTAGGTAATTCAAATCCTATTTTCTCTAGCATCCATAAGGGATATTGGGGAACCTAGTACGATGGAGACGTCCCAAAGCTTCCAGAACGTGCGGAGACTGCTGCAGCACCGCCTGCCCAAACATGGTATCCTCTTTGGCCAGGGTATCAAACCTGTAGATCTTAACAAAAGTGATCTCCCCCGACCAGGTAGCAGCTCGGCATAGTTGCAAGGCCGAGACTCCACAGGCAGCCGCCTAGGAAGAACCCACCGATCTTGTTGAGTGGGCCTTCAGAGACTGTGGAACAGGTAAGGCTGCCGACACATAGGCCTATTGAATAGTAAGCCTAATCCAACGAGCAATGGACTGCTTTGAAGCAGGACAACCCTTTTTCTGAGCATCATAAAGCAAGAACAAAGAATCCGTCTTTCTGATCCAAGCCGTTCTCTTGACATAGATCTTCAAGGCTCGCACAGCATCTAATGCCTCCGGAGGAGCAGAAGTGTCAGAACTGGCTGATTCAGGTGAAACGCAGAGACAACCTTTGTCAGGAACTGCTGTCTAGTCCGGAGCTCCACTCTGTCCTCGTAAAAGACCAAGTATGGACTTTTATACGACAAGGCTCCCAATTCCGAGACACGTCGAGCAGAAGCCAGGGCCAGTAACATCACCATCACTGTCTTCCACGTGAGGTACTTGTCTTCTACCATCATCAGAGGTTCAAACCAGGAGGACTGTAGAAATTCCAACACTACATTCAAATCCCAGGGCGCCGTAGGTGGCACAAAAGAAGGTTGGATGTGGAGTTCCCTTGCAAGGTCTGAACTTCTGGCAACACTGCCAATTTCTTCTAAAAGAAAATGGAGAGGGCTGAAATCTGGACCTTAATGGAACCCAGACGTAAGACTTTATCCACACCAGCTTGCAGGAAACGTAAGAAACGTCCCAAGTGAAACTCAGCAGGCGGATACGTGCGTTCCTCGCACCAAGAGACATATTTCCTCCAGATATAATGATAGTGTTTTGACATCACAGGTTTCCTGGCCTGAACCATGGTAGCAATTACCTTTTTGGAAAGGCCCTTGTGAGCTAGGCTGTTCCGCTCAACCTCCATGCCCTCAACAAAGTCGCCGTAAGTCCGGGTAGACGAACGGTCCTTGTTGAAGATCTCTTCGTAGTGGTAGAGGCCAAGGGTCTTCAACGGACATGCCCAGAAGATCTGCATACCACGCCCTCCGAGGCCAATCCGGGGCAATTAGAATTGCCTGGACTCCCTGATTTCTGATGCGCTTGAGAACCCTGGGAAGTAACTGAATCAGAGGAAACAGGTAGACCAGCCGGTAAGGCCATGGTGACGTCAGTGCAGCCACTGCCCTCACCTGAAGGTCCCTGGTTCGTGAGCAATACCAGTGAAGCTTCTTCTTGAGACGAGAAGCCATCACGTCTATCTGTGGGCAGCCCCACCGGTGGATGATCTGCTGGAACACCTGCTGGTGGAAACCCCACTCCACTGGATGTAAATTGTGATGATTGAGGAAGTCCGCATCCCAGTTGTCTACTCCCGGAATGAAGACTGCTCTTGCATTTCTTTCCACCCAGAGGAGTATCTTTGACACCTCTCGCATGCAGGCTCTGCTTTTTGTCCCTCCTTGCCAATTGATGAACACCACTACTGTGGCGTTGTCCAACTGTACCTGGATCGCGTGATCCCTGAGTAGAGAAGCCTGAAGCAGAGCATTGTAGATCGCCCTAAGTTCTAGAATGTTGATCAGGAGGCGGCTTTCGTGGGTTGACCACCTGCCCTGGAACTGCGCCCCATGGGTGGTAGCTTCCCATCCTCTTAAGACTCGCATCCGTCGTGAGGAGGGTCCAATCTTGAATCCCAAAACTCCGGCCCTCCAGTAGATTGGAGTACTGCAGTCACCACATGAGGAAAATCCTGGCCTGGGGCGAAAGCCGTATTATACGATGAATCTGAAGATGTGAAATGGACTATTTGCTCAGGAGATCCAGCGGAAAAGTTCTGGCATGGAACCTGCCATATTGGATCGCCTCGTAGGAGGCGACCATCTTCCCCAACAATCTTATGCAAAGATGGATGGACATTCGAGCAGGTCGGAGTACCATGCGGACCATCTCCTGAAGTGTTCTCGCCTTGTCTTCTGATAGGAACACATTCTGGGCCACAGTATACATTAACATCCCCAGGAACAGGAGTCGCTGAGTCGGCTCCAGGTGGGACTTCTGTAAGTTTAGGATTCACCCATAGTATGACAGAAGTTGGATAGTGCGGTCGATATAGAGCAACAAAAGCTCCCTGGATCTTGCTTTGACCAGAAGGTCGTCCAGGTAAGGGACAATATTGACACCCTGGACCCGGAACATCATCTCTGCCACCACTTTTGTGAACACCCTCAGAGCTGTGGACAGGCTGAAGGGCAGTAGCTGGAATTGGAAGTGAATGTCCAGCAGGGCAAACCGCAGGTACGCCTGATGAGGAGGCTAAATCGGAATATGGAGGTAGGCATCCTTGATATCCAAGGAGACCATGAATTCCTGTTCTTCCCGGCCCACAATCACTGCTCTCAGGGATTCCATTTTAAACTTGAACACCGTCAAGTAAGGATTCCTCAAGGAATTTAGATTCAAAATGGGTCATACCGAACCATCCAGTTTCGGCACCACAAACAGATTGGCGTAAAACCCCTTGCCGCGTTGCGGTATGGGTACTGGGACAATGATGTAGGACTGGACCAACTTTAGGATGGCCTGTTGCAAAGTAACCTGCATATCCTCCAAAGCTGGAAAGCTTGATTTGAAAAATCGTTGGGGAGGAGCACTGTCGAACTCCAGCTTGTAGCCTTGAGAAACGAGATCTCTGACCCAGGTATCCTGGCAGGAAGCCTCCCAGACGCTGCTGAAGTGACGCAGTCAAGCTCCCACCTCGAGGTCCCCTTGGGGTGGGTGGGCACAGTCATGCTGAGGCCTTACCAGAAGCAGAACTGGTGGTCTGTTCCTGAGAGCTGGTGCTTGCAGGTTTTCTGGACTTACCTCTGGTGCCTCTAGTCGCATTGGAGGCACCTCTGGCCTTGGATCAAAATCTGTGAGACCGAAAGGACTGTACAGACGGCCCCGGGTAGGAGCGGCTCGCCGGCGGGGCCCCAGAGGGGAGAAAAGTGGATTTTCCAGACGTAACTTTGGAAAACCAGGAACCCAGTTCAACCCCAAAGAGCCATTCCCCAGAAAAGGGGAGGATTCCACACTACGTTTGGATTTTGTGTCCGCAATCCACTGACGCAACAACAAGTCCCTGGGCGCCGACACTGCCATGGCAGAGGTCCTAGCATTAATGTTTCACATCTCCTTGAGCAAATCACAGAGGACACGTGTAGTGTCCTGAATGTTTTTTAGGAGGGTCACCATAATGACCAGGCGCATATCCCCAGAGAGGTCCCTGAATTTGAGTGGCCAAGGAATGAATGGCATCGGTCATCCAGCAACCCGCAATGACCGGCCTTTGCGATACACCTGCTGCCAAGTAAATAGATTTGAGTGTAATCTCTATTTTCCTATCCCCAGAGTCCTTTATGGTAAAGGAGCCCGGGGCAGGCAGCACCGCCTTCTTAGACAGGCGAGAGACCGCTAATCCACCCCAGGTGGTTCCTCACAACATTTTCTACCTTCAGCAGCAAATGGGAAAGAGCACAAAAAAATAAGAATTTACTTACCGATAATTCTATTTCTCGTAGTCCGTAGTGGATGCTGGGGACTCCGTAAGGACCATGGGGAATAGCGGCTCCGCAGGAGACTGGGCACATCTAAAGAAAGCTTTAGGATCACCTGGTGTGCACTGGCTCCTCCCCCTATGACCCTCCTCCAAGCCTCAGTTAGGATACTGTGCCCGGACGAGCGTACACAATAAGGAAGGATTTTGAATCCCGGGTAAGACTCATACCAGCCACACCAATCACACCGTATAACTTGTGATCTGAACCCAGTTAACAGCATGATAATAGAGGAGCCTCTAGAAAAGATGGCTCACTACAACAATAACCCGAATTTTTTGGTAACAATAATTATGTACCAGTATTGCAGACAATCCGCACTTGGGATGGGCGCCCAGCATCCACTACGGACTACGAGAAATAGAATTATCGGTAAGTAAATTCTTATTTTCTCTGACGTCCTAGTGGATGCTGGGGACTCCGTAAGGACCATGGGGATTATACCAAAGCTCCCAAACGGGCGGGAGAGTGCGGATGACTCTGCAGCACCGAATGAGAGAACTCCAGGTCCTCCTCAGCCAGGGTATCAAATTTGTAGAATTTTACAAACGTATTTGCTCCTGACCAAGTAACTGCTCGGCAAAGTTGTAAAGCCGAGACCCCTCGGGCAGCTGCCCAAGATTAGCCCACCTTCCTTGTGGAGTGGGCATTTTAAGATTTTTGGCTGTGGCAGGCCTGCCACAGAATGTGCAAGCTGAATTGTACTACAAATCCAACGAGCAATCGTCTGCTTAGAAGCAGGAGCACCCAGTTTGTTGGGTGCATACAGGATAAACAGCGAGTCAGATTTTCTGACTCCAGCCGTCCTGGAACATGTATTTTCAGGGTCCTGACCACGTCAAGCAACTTGGAATCCTCCAAGTCCTTAGTAGCCGCAGGCACCACAATAGGTTGGTTCATGTGAAATGCAGAAACCACCTTAGGTAGAAAATTTGAGGACGAGACCTCAATTCTGCCCTTTCAGAATGAAATATTAAGTAAGGGCTTTTATATGATAAAGCCGCCAATTCTGACACACGCCTGGCTGAAACCAGGGCTAACTCGTCACTTCCATGTGAGATATTTTAAGTATACAGTGGTGAGTGGTTCAAACCAATGTGACTTTAGGAAACTCAACACAACATTGAGATCCCCAAGGTGCCACTGGAGGCACAAAAGGAGACTGTATATGCAGCACCCCTTTTACAAATGTCTGAACTTCAGGCACTGAAGCCAGTTCTTTTTGGAAGAAAATCGACAGGGCCGAAATTTGAACCTTAATGGACCCTAATTTTAGGCCCATAGACAGTCCTGTTTGCAGGAAATGGAGGAAACGACCCAGTTGAAATTCCTCTGTAGGGGCCTTCTTGGCCTCACCCCACGCAACATATTTTCGCCAAATGCGGTGATAATGTTTTGCGGTTACGTCTTTCCTGGCCTTGACCAGGGTAGGGATCTTCAGGATCCGGCATTCAACCGCCATGCCGTCAAACGCAGCCGCGGTAAGTCTTGGAACAGACAAGGCCCTTGCTGGAGCAGGTCCTTTCTTAGAGGTAGAGGCCACGGTTCGTCCGTGAGCATCTCTTGAAGTTCCGGATACCAAGTCCTTCTTGGCCAATCCGGAACCACGAGTATAGTTCTTACTCCTCTCCTTCTTATGATTCTCAGTACTTTTGGTATGAGGGGCAGAGGAGGGAACACATACACTGACTGGTACACCCACGGTGTTACCAGAGCGTCCACCTTTATTGCCTGAGGGTCCCTTGACCTGGCGCAACATCTGTCTAGTTTTTTTTTTTGTTTAGACGGGACGCCATTATGTCCACCTTTTGTTTTTCCCAACGGTTTACAATCAGGTGGAAGACTTCTGGGTGAAGTCCCCACTCTCCCGGGTGAAGGTCGTGTCTGCTGAGGAAGTCTGCTTCCCAGTTGTCCACTCCCGGAATGAACACTGCTGACAGTGTTATCACATGATTTTCTGCCCAGCTAAAATCCTTGCAGCTTCTGCCATTGCCCTCCTGCTTCTCGTGCCGCCCTGTCTGTTTTCGTGGGCGACTGACGTGATGTTGTCCGATTGGATCAATACCGCCTGACCCTGAAGCAGGGGTTTCGCTTGACTTAGGGCATTGTAAATGGCCCTTAGTTCCAGAATGTTTATATGAAGAGATGTCTCCAGGCTTGACCATAAGCCCTGGAAATTCCTTCCCTGTGTGACTGCTCCCCAGCCTCGCAGGCTGGCATCCGTGGCCACCAGGACCCAGTCCCGAATGCCGAATCTGCGGCCCTCTAGAAGATGAGCACTCTGCAACCACCACAGGAGGGATACCCTTGTCCCTGGTGACAGGGTTATCCGCTGAAGCATCTGAAGATGCGACCCGGACCATTTGTCCAGAAGGTTCCACTGTGCGTGGAATCTGCCGAATGGGATTGCTTCGTAGGAAGCCACCATTTTTACCCAGAACCCTTGTGCATTGATGCACTGAGACTTGGTTCGGTTTTAGGAGGTTCCTGACTAGCTCGGATAACTCCCTGGCTTTCTCCTCCGGGAGAAGCACCTTCTTTCTGGACTATGTCCAGAATCATCCCTAGGAACAGAAGACAAGTCGTCGGAATCAGCTGCGATTTTGGAATATTGAAAATCCAATCGTGCTGCCGCAACACTACCTGATATAGTGCTACACCGATCTCCAACTGTTCCCTGGATCTTACCCTTATCAGGGAATCGTCCAAGTAAAGGATAACTAAAATTCCCTTCCTTCGAAGGAATATCATCATTTCGGTCATTACTTCAGTAAAGACCCGGGGTGCCGTGGACCATCCCTACGGCAGCGTCCGAACTGATACAGTTCTGTACCATAACCTGAAATACCCTTGGTGAGAAGGGTAAATTTTGACATGAAGGTAAGCATCCTTGATGTCCCGAGACATCATGTAGTCCCCTTCTTCCAGGTTTGCAATCACTGCTCTGAGTGACTCAATTTTGAATTTGAACCTCTGTATGCAAGTGTTCAAAGATTTTAGATTTTAAAATCGGTCTCACCGAGCCGTCTGGCTTCGGTACCACAATAGTGTGGAATAATACCCCGTTCCCTGTTGCAGGAGGGGTACCTTGATTATCACCTGCTGGGAATACAGCTTGTGAATGGCTTCCAAAACTGCCTCCCTGTCAGCGGGAGACGTCGGTAAAACAGACTTTTGGAAACGGCGAGGGGAATACGTCTCGAATTCCAATTTGTACCCCTGAAATATTATCTGAAGGATCCAGGGGTCTACTTGCGAGTGAGCCCACTGCGCACTGAAATTCATTGAGAACGGGACCCCACCGTGCCTTAACTTGTAAAGCCCTAGCGTCATACTGAGAGCTTGGCAGAGGCGGAAAAGGGTTTCTGTTCCTTGGAACTGGCTGATCTCTGCAGCCATTTTCCTCTCCCTCTGTCACGAGCAGAAAAGAGGAACCCTTTTGTCCGCTTGCCAACCAGGACTGCGCCTGATAATACGGCGTCTTATTTTGAGAGGCGACCTGGGGTACATCCCCTCTTTTAAGGCAATACTTCCAAATGCCGTTTGGAATCCGCATCACCTGACCACTTTACTGGAATAATTGCTTATACTTGATGCCAGTCGGCAAATATTCCGCTGTGCATCATGCATATATAGAAATGCATCTTTTAATTGCTCTATAGGCAATAATATACTGTCCTTATCTAGGATATCATATTTCCAGTCAGGGAATCCGACCACGCCAACCCAGCACTGCACATCCAGGCTGAGGCGATTGCTGGTCGCAGTATAACACCAGTATGTGTGTAAATACATTTTAGGATACGCTCCTGCTTTCTATCAGCAGGATTCTTAAGGGCGGCCATCTCAGGAGAGGGTAGAGCCCTTGTTTTTACAAGCGTGTGAGCGCTTTATCCACCCTAGGGGGTGTTTCCCAACGCACCCTAACCTCTGGCGGGAAAAGGTATACTGCCAATAACTTTTTAGAAATTATCAATTGTTATCGGGGGGAAACCCACGCATCATCACACACCTCATTTTATTTCTCAGATTCAGGAAAACTACAGGAAGTTTTTCCTCACCAAACATAATACCCCTTCTTTTTTTTTTTGGTGGTATTCATATTATCAGAAAAGTGTAAACTTTTTCCATTGCCTCAATCATGCAATGTGTGGCCCTATTGGAAATCACGGTTGTCTCTTCACCGTCGACACAGGAGTCAGTACCCTTGTCGGCGTCTGTATCTGAGGTAACGGGCGCTTTAGGGCCCCTGTATGAGACGTCTGGACATGCACAAGCTGAGTAGCCGGCTGTCTCATGTCAACCACTGTCTTTTATACAAAGCTGACACTGTCACGCAATTTCAACAGTACATCCACTCATGGTGTCGACCCCCTAGGGGGTGACAACACTATTTCAGACACTCTACTCCGTCTCCTCATCATTTTTCTCCTCATACATGTCGACACCAACGTACCGACACACAGCACACACACAGGGAATGCTCTGATAGAGGACAGGACCCCACTAGCCCTTTGGGGAGACAGAGGGAGAGTTTGCCAGCACACACCAGAGCGCTATATATATATACAGGGATAACCTTATATAAGTGTTTTTCCCTTTATAGCTGCTGTATTGTTATATACTGCGCCTAATTTGTGCCCCCCTCTCTTTTTTAACCCCTTTCTGTAGTGTAGTGACTGCAGGGGAGAGCCAGGGAGCTTCCCTCCAACTGAGCTGTGAGGGAAAATGGCGCCAGTGTGCTGAGGAGATAGGCTCCGCCCCTTTCTCGGCGTCCTTATCATCCTTTTTCTGTATGTTTTGGCAGGGGTTAAATGCATCCATATAGCCCAGGAGTTATATGTGATGCATTTATTTTAGCCATATAAGGTTTTTTTATCGATTTATTGCGTCTCAGGGCGCTGCCCCCCCCAGCGCCCTGCACCCTCAGTGACCGGAGTGTGAAGTGTGCTGAGAGCAATGGCGCACAGCTGCGGTGCTGTGCGCTACCTTATCTGAAGACAGGATCGTCTTCTGCCGCCGATTTTTCCGGACCTCTTCGCTCTTCTGGCTCTGTAAGGGGGACGGCGGCGCGGCTCCGGTGACCCATCCAGGCTGAACCTGTGATCGTCCCTCTGGAGCTAATGTCCAGTAGCCTAAGAAGCCCAATCCACTCTGCACGCAGGTGAGTTCGCTTCTTCTCCCCTTAGTCCCTCGATGCAGTGAGCCTGTTGCCAGCAGGTCTCACTGAAAATATAAACCTAAACTAAAACTTTCACAAAGAGCTCAGGAGAGCCCCTAGTGTGCACCCTTCTCGTCGGGCACAGAAATCTAACTGAGGCTTGGAGGAGGGTCATAGGGGGAGGAGCCAGTGCACACCAGGTGATCCTAAAGCTTTCTTTAGATGTGCCCAGTCTCCTGCGGAGCCGCTATTCCCCATGGTCCTTACAGAGTCCCCAGCATCCACTAGGACGTCAGAGAAATAAGAATTTACTCACCGGTAATTCTATTTCTCGTAGTCCGTAGTGGATGCTGGGAACTCCGTAAGGACCATGGGGAATAGACGGGCTCCGCAGGAGACTGGGCACTCTAAGAAATAATTAGGACTACTGGTGTGCACTGGCTCCTCCCTTTATGCCCCTCCTCCAGACCTCAGTTTTGGAGACTGTGCCCGGAAGAGCTGACACAATAAGGAAAGGATTTGGAATCCCGGGTAAGACTCATACCAGCCACACCAATCACACCGTACAACTCGTGATACTATACCCAGTTAACAGTATGAATTACAACTGAGCCTCACGAACAGATGGCTCAAAACAATAACCCTTTAGTTAGGCAATAACTATATACAAGTATTGCAGACAATCCGCACTTGGGATGGGCGCCCAGCATCCACTACGGACTACGAGAAAGAATTACCGGTGAGTAAAATCTTATTTTCTCACGTCCTAGTGGATGCTGGGAACTCCGTAAGGACCATGGGGATTATACCAAAGCTCCCAAACGGGCGGGAGAGTGCGGATGACTCTGCAGCAGCGAATGAGCAAACTCAAGGTCCTCCTCAGCCAGGGTATCAAACTTGTAGAATTTTGCAAACGTGTTTGATCCCGACCAGGTAGCAGCTCGGCAAAGTTGTAAAGCCGATACCCCTCGGGCAGCCGCCCAAGAAGAGCCCACCTTCCTTGTGGAATGGGCTTTGACTGATTTAGGATGCGGCAGTCCAGCCGCAGAATGTGCAAGTTGAAACGTGGAGCAGATCCAGCGAGCAATAGTCTGCTTGGAAGCAGGAGCACCCAACTTGTTGGGTGCATGCAGGATAAACAGCGAGTCAGTCTTTCTGACTCTAGCCGTCCTGGAAACATAGATTTTCAGGGCCCGGACTACGTCCAGCAACTTGGAATCCTCCAAGTCCCGAGTAGCCGCAAGCACCACAATAGGTTGGTTCAAATGAAACGCTGATACCACCTTAGGGAGGAATTGGGGACGCGTCCTCAATTCTGCTCTGTCCATATGGAAGATCAGATAGGGGCTTTTACAGGACAAAGCCGCCAATTCTGACACACGCCTAGCCGAAGCTAAGGCCAAAAGCATGACCACTTTCCACGTGAGATATTTTAATTCCACGGTCTGAAGTGGCTCAAACCAATGTGATTTTAGGAAATCCAACACAACGTTGAGATCCCAAGGTGCCACTGGGGGCACAAAAGGGGGCTGAATATGCAGCACTCCCTTAACAAATGTCTGAACTTCAGGCAGTGAAGCCAGTTCTTTTTGAAAGAAAATAGACAGGGCTGAAATCTGGACTTTAATGGATCCCAATTTTAGGCCCATAGTCACTCCCGACTGTAGGAAGTGCAGAAATCGACCCAGCTGAAATTCTTCTGTGGGGGCCTTCATAGCCTCACACCAAGCAAAATATTTTCGCCATATGCGGTGATAATGCTTTGCTGTCACATCTTTCCTAGCTTTTATCAGCGTAGGAATGACTTCAACCGGAATGCCCTTTTCCATCAGGATCCGGCGTTCAACCGCCATGCCGTCAAACGCAGCCGCGGTAAGTCTTGGAACAGACAGGGCCCCTGCTGTAGCAGGTCCAGTCTGAGAGGCAGAGGCCAAGGGTCCTCTGAGATCATTTCTTGTAGTTCCGGGTACCAAGTCCTTCTTGGCCAATCCGGAACGATGAGTATAGTTCTTACTCCTCTCTTTCTTATTATCCTCAGCACCTTTGGTATGAGAGGAAGAGGAGGGAACACATAAACCGACTGGTACACCCACGGTGTCACTAGAGCGTCCACAGCTATCGCCTGAGGGTCCCTTGACCTGGCGCAATATCTTTTTAGCTTTTTGTTTAGGCGGGACGCCATCATGTCCACCTGTGGCCTTTCCCAACGGTTTACAATCAGTTGGAAGACTTCTGGATGAAGTCCCCACTCTCCCGGGTGGAGGTCGTGCCTGCTAAGGAAGTCTGCTTCCCAGTTGTCTACTCCCGGAATGAACACTGCTGACAGTGCTATCACGTGATTTTCCGCCCATCGGAGAATCCTTGTGGCTTCTGCCATCGCCATCCTGCTTCTTGTGCCGCCCTGTCGGTTTACATGGGCGACCACCGTGATGTTGTCTAACTGAATCAGCACCGGCTGGTTTTGAAGCAGGGGTCTTGCCTGACTTAGGGCATTGTAAATGGCCCTTAGTTCCAGAATATTTATGTGTAGGGAAGCCTCCTGACTCGACCATTGTCCTTGGAAGTTTCTTCCCTGCGTGACTGCCCCCCAACCTCGGAGGCTTGCATCCGTGGTCACCAGGACCCAGTCCTGTATGCCGAATCTGCGGCCCTCTAGAAGATGAGCACTCTGCAGCCACCACAGCAGAGACACCCTGGCCCTCGGGGACAGGGTGATCCGCCGATGCATCTGAAGATGCGATCCGGACCACTTGTCTAACAGATCCCACTGAAAGATCCTTGCATGGAACCTGCCGAATGGAATTGCTTCGTAAGAAGCTACCATCTTTCCCAGGACTCGCGTGCAGTGATGCACCGACACCTGTTTTGGTTTCAGGAGGTCTCTGACCAGAGATGACAACTCCTCGGCCTTCTCCTCCGGGAGAAACACCTTCTTCTGTTCTGTGTCCAGAATCATACCCAGGAACAGCAGACGCGTCGTAGGAACCAGCTGCGACTTTGGAATATTCAGAATCCAGCCGTGCTGTTGTAGCACTTCCTGAGATAGTGCTACTCCGACCAACAAATGCTCCCTGGACCTCGCCTTTATAAGGAGATCGTCCAAGTATGGGATAATTATAACTCCCTTCTTTCGAAGGAGTATCATCATTTCGGCCATTACCTTGGTAAATACCCTCGGTGCCGTGGACAGACCAAACGGCAACGTCTGGAATTGGTAATGGCAGTCTTGTACCACAAAACGGAGGTACACCTGGTGAGGTGGGTAAATGGGGACATGCAGGTAAGCATCCTTGATGTCCAGTGATACCATGTAATCCCCTTCTTCCAGGCTTGCAATAACCGCCCTGAGCGATTCCATTTTGAACGTAAACCTTCTTATATAAGTGTTCAAGGATTTCAAATTTAGAATGGGTCTCACCGAACCGTCTGGTTTCGGTACCACAAACATTGTGGAATAGTAACCCCGTACCTGTTGAAGGAGGGGAACTTTTATTATCACCTGCTGGAGGTACAGCTTGTGAATTGCCGCCAGCACTACCTCCCTGTCCGGGGGAGTAGCTGGCAAGGCTGATTTGAGGCAACGGCGAGGGGGAGACGTCTCGAATTCCAGCTTGTATCCCTGAGATACCACTTGTAGAACCCAGGGATCCACCTGTGAGCGAACCCACCGGTCGCTGAAGTACCGGAGACGGACCCCACCGCACCTGGCTCCACCAGTGAAGCCCCAGCGTCATGCGGTGGATTTAGTGGAAGCAGGGGAGGATTTCTGTTCTTGGGAACTGGCTGTATGGTGCAGCTTTTTCCCTCTACCCCTGCCTCTGGGCAGAAAGGACGCGCCTTTAACCCGCTTGCCTTTCTGGGGCCGAAAGGACTGTACCTGATACTACGGTGCTTTCTTTGGCTGTGAGGGAACCTGGGGTAAAAATGTCGACTTCCCAGCTGTCGCTGTGGAAACGAGGTCCAAAAGACCATCCCCAAACAATTCCTCACCCTTGTAAGGCAAAACCTCCAAGTGCCTTTTAGTTCCGCATCACCTGTCCACTGCCGAGTCCATAATACTCTCCTGGCAGAAATGGACATTGCATTAACTCTAGATGCCAGTCGGCAAATATCCCTCTGTGCATCTCTCATGTATAAGACTACGTCTTTAATATGCTCTATGGCAGGCCTGGCCAACCTGTGGCTCTCCAGATGTAGTGAAACTACACATCCCAGCATGCCCTGCCACAGTTTTAGCATTCCCTAATAGCAAAACTGTGGCAAGGCATGATGGGACTTGTAGTTTTACAACAGCTGGAGAGCCACAGGTTGGCCAGGCCTGCTCTATGGTTAGCAATATAGTGTCCCTGTCAAGGGAATCAATGTTATCAGACAGGGAATCAGACCACGCTGCTGCAGCACTGCACATCCATGCTGAAGCAATAGCAGGTCTCAGTATAGTACCTGAGTGTGTATATACAGACTTCAGGATAGCCTCCTGCTTTCTATCCGCAGGCTCCTTTAAGGCGGCCGTATCCTGAGACGGTAGTGCCACCTTTTTTGACAAGCGTGTGAGCGCTTTATCCACCCTCGGGGATGTCTCCCAACGTATCCTGTCCTCTGGCGGGAAAGGGTACGCCATTAGTAACTTTTTAGAAATCACTAGTTTTTTTATCAGGGGAAGCCCACGCTTCTTCACACACTTCATTTAACTCATCTGAAGGGGGAAAAACCACTGGTTGCTTTTTCTCCCCAAACATAATACCCTTTTTTGTGGTACCTGGGTTAATGTCAGAAATGTGCAACACATTTTTCATTGCCATAATCATGCAACGGATGGCCCTAGTGGAATGTACATTAGTCTCGTCGTCGTCGACACTGGAGTCAGACTCCGTGTCGACATCTGTGTCTGCCATCTGAGGTAGCGGGCGTTTTTGAGTCCCTGATGGCCTTTGAGACGCCTGGGCAGGCACTGGCTGAGAAGCCGGCTGTCCCACAGCTGTTATGTCATCGAACCTTTTATGTAAGGAGTTGACACTGTCGGTTAATACCTTCCACATCTCCATCCACTCTGGTGTCGACCCCGCAGGGGGTGACATCACATTTATCGGCACCTGCTCCGCCTCCACATAAGCCTCCTCATCAAACATGTCGACACAGCCGTACCGACACACAGCACACACACAGGGAATGCTCTGACTGAGGACAGGACCCCACAAAGTCCTTTGGGGAGACAGAGAGAGAGTATGCCAGCACACACCACAGCGCTATATAAACAGGAATTTACACTACACAAAGTGATTTTCCCTATAGCAGCTATAATATACAGTTTTGCGCCTAAATTTAGTGCCCCCCCTCTCTTTTTTACCCTATGGAGCCTGGAAACTGCAGGGGAGAGCCTGGGGAGCGTCCTTCCAGCGGAGCTGTGAAGAGGAAATGGCGCCAGTGTGCTGAGGGAGATAGCCCCGCCCCTTTTTCGGCGGGCTTCTCCCGCTCTTTTATTAATATTATGGCAGGGGATTTTTACACATATATAGTTTATTAGACTATATTATGTGTTTTTTTGCCATTTTAAGGTACTTTAATAGCAGCCCAGGGCGCCCCCCCCCCCCAGCGCCCTGCACCCATCAGTGACCGGAGTATGTGGTGTGCATAGGGAGCAATGGCGCACAGCTGCAGTGCTGTGCGCTACCTTAATGAAGACCGGAGTCTTCAGCCGCCGATTTCCAGGACGTTCTTCTTGCTTCTGGCTCTGCAAGGGGGGCGGCGGCGCGGCTCCGGGACCGGACGACCGAGGCTGGGCCTGTGTTCGATCCCTCTGGAGCTAATGGTGTCCAGTAGCCTAGAAGCCCAAGCTAGCTGCAAGCAGGTAGGTTCGCTTCTCTCCCCTTAGTCCCTCGTAGCAGTGAGTCTGTTGCCAGCAGATCTCACTGAAAATAAAAAACCTAATAAATACTTTCTTTACTAGAAGCTCAGGAGAGCCCCTAGTGTGCAACCAGCTCGAGCCGGGCACAGATTCTAACTGAGGTCTGGAGGAGGGGCATAAAGGGAGGAGCCAGTGCACACCAGTAGTCCTAATTCTTTCTTAGAGTGCCCAGTCTCCTGCGGAGCCCGTCTATTCCCCATGGTCCTTACGGAGTTCCCAGCATCCACTAGGACGTCAGAGAAACTTTTTGGACACTTGGAATTTTTGTCTGGATTTTTCCAGGCCAGCTTGAATAGGTCATCTAACTCTGCAGAATCAGGAAAGTGACATTAGGCTTGTTTTGTGTAAAGAAAAACGACTGCTGTGACGCAGCGACCTCAAGAGGGAGCTTTAACACGTCCCTTGTAGCCAGAATTAGGGGTTCAATACCCTGAGCAGAATCGGGATCCCCACTAACGGGATCCAAGTCCTCCCCATCCTCCTGTATATCCTCGTCTGTGTCAGATAGTAGTGCAGGTAAAACACGCTTTTGTGTTCCTGCATGAGAGGAGGGGGGCTGTGCAACATCTGCCCTAGCAGCTAAATCTGCAACAGCCTGTTGTAGTAGCTGAATTTTCTGAACATTAGCAGTGAGCTGGGATGACATATCAGACATCACAGTTTTAAGAAACCCTAGCCAGTGAGGCTCTGTACCCTCTCCCCCAGCCCCTTCACTGATTTGTGAAGACTGGCTGCATTGTTCACAGGGAACAGAATCAGATGATAATGGAGACAATCTGGTGTGGCATAAACTGCACAGTTTGTGTTTACCCATTGTTTCACAGTAAACACAATAACATACACACAGGCCGTTATATTGCAAGCCTGCCCTACTGTATGTGAGAGGAGACCCACAGAGAGGACACCAGCACACCCCTAGCTGCACTGCCCCAGTGAGGCTGTCAGCTAACTATATCACAGCAAATACTAGTAAATTCTGTCCTGTAGAGGACCCAGATAGTGTACAATAGCGGCTCTCTACACCCTGTACCAGATATCCAGCGTGGCTGAGGAGTCAGGAAGCGCTGTGTGTGCTGTGTATGACTGCAGTAAGCAGAGGAAGGCGCCAAAATGCCTCTTGTCCCGCTCTGAGACAGTTCCGCCCCCTTCAATAGCGCCAGAGCTACAGAGATTTATTATACTGGCAAAGTCTCCTTACAGCTTAAAAACATCACAACAAGTGCTAGTCTAAGAGGTTGTGTGCCAGTGTACACAGGGGATCTTAGCAGGACCCCCCCCACACCTCAGGGAGGGTCCCAAACACCGCGCCCGCGTTCAGCCACACAGTGAACCGCGGGACCCCCCTAGCAGGGTGTGCGGTGTGCTGTGATTGTGACAGCCAAGGCGCAGTGCCCCGCTGAACAACAACCCCTCGTTAGTCCTGCAGGGGGAAGTGGCTCTGCACTTCGTAAGGCCGGTGACCGCCCACCCCCTCCCCCCACGGTGCAGGTATGCTGTTGCCCAAACAACATACCGAAAATAACAAACATTAAAAAGAAAGTGAAGAAAACTCTCTGGAGCTCAGAGATGTGCATCCTCTCCTGAGGGCACTTGTTTCTAAACTGCCTGTGGAAGGGGGCATAGAAGAGAGGAGCCAGCACACCCAGTTGAAGAAATTTAAAGTGCACTGGCTCCTTTGGACCCCGTCTATACCCATTGTACTAGATTCCCCAATAGGTGTATATGTAAGATTTAATTAATATAAATAATTAATATTTGCAAAACTGAGGAAGATCGTTGACTGTCTTTTTGTAATGCATGAGTATGCTCAGAGTAATCATGACATTATTATAGACTGGCACATGATAACGGATGTAAATAATTGCAATATCTGTGTATGTTGCAAAACTTCAATTCGAAAACCCCCCCAAAGAAAACCTTTAACCCTTTATGACCCACTGCACGTTTCTGGTGTATACCATCGAAGACACTGGTAAAGTAGACAAATGAGGCCTTAAGTAACATCAAAAAAAATTTGGGGGTCATTTTGTTTTTTAGTACATAAAGCAATGCAGCTCCTACACCAAAGCATTGCGATTCATTCTATTTCAACATTTTGATACTCTAGCATCTCACGGAAAATGTTCAAAGTATTTTCGTATATGTAAAAGGACATTTGGAATTGAATGGCAACTGTCATCACAATACAGTTAACGCAATAATTTTTTTTTATAATGTCCATTTAAATGGACAACGGGTCATAAAGGGTTAATATTAAACTAATGCATAAACGTTCTGTGAGAGACAAAGCAAGTCTACTCTATAGAACTGATCCTTTAGTAGAAAAAGACTGAGGAGTGTATTTTTCTTGAGTAGAGCCATACAGAAGTGTCCTCATACACAATTTCAGCAGTCCCGCCAACTGCCCCTCTTGACGCACAACTCTGCTTAGCATCAGGCACCTTTTTCACCTGAAAATGTATTTTAGTCACAATGTGATGTGCCTAGGACGCACCATGAGACTGTGCTGATTCATTTTATATGTGACTCTTATACATCTGTGAGCATCTGAATCTGCATACGAAGTGCTACGATGCAGCAGCTGTAGCTTTATCCCACTTCCATTGTACTTTGTATACAGACAGTCAACACAGATATATAGGTGTTGCATATCAAATTCATCCGTTGCGTCACAGTGCACTGCGACATAGGGGTGTATTCAATAACTGTCGGAAGCTGTTGTCTTCTCGGAAAGACGGCAGCTTCCGACGGAAATAGGTCGGAAGGGGTTCCAACCTATTCAATAGGGGCTGATTTTTTCCCTACAAGTCGGGAATTCCCTACTTGTTGGAAAATTCGTGGATCGGCGGAATAGACGTCGATCCACGTGCTTCTGTCGGAAATTGTGTCAAATCCGACAGGTTTTGGTCCCCTTTCTGACAAACTCAATCCGACTTGAAAACAAGTCGGATTGAGGGAAGGAGAGGAGCGGTGCTGCGGGCGGCTGGGAAGCAGAGATCGGCGGCCAGCGGGGGACATGTCTGCGGTGGTGGGGGAAGGCACCGCAGGGAGAGAGGTGCCTGGCCATCCCCGGCCAGGCACCCCTCTCCCTGCAGCGCTTCCCCCCGCCGCCGCAGACATGTTCCCCCTCTGCCAGCCGCCGATCTCTGCACACACCCGCAGCCCCTCTCTTCCTGCAGCGCCTCCCCCCGGCGCTCCACAGATGTCCCCCGCAGCCAGCCCCTCCCGCTCACGGCTGCCGATCTCTGGTCCCCTGGCCGCTGCTGTCAGCGCATCCGCTGACCGCAAAGGCCTGATAGGACCCTGTGTACGGCCAAATCTGACAGTCGGATTTGGCCATCCATTGAATAGGGGTGTCGGATCCATTCCAACAACTGCATGTCGGAATGGATCCGACTCATATTGAATATACCCCATAGATGCATTTTCAGATGAAATACGCACAGCGCCTTTGGATCTGGCTGTTCACTCGCACCACATGGAATATTGAGGCTAGGTGAATGAGGACACATCTGTATATACAATATCTACTGATGTAGCACCCTGCAGTAACACAAATTTATGAGCTGGAATGGCAAGGGATTAGTTTATCTCAATGCAGAGATAACACAGCAACTAATGATAGCGTTAGAGAAATGTTTCCTCAACTCTTCACAGTAGTTGCTATTAGTCGCAACAGATAAACTACATGAACAAAAGTGTGTGGACACCTGAACATTTCACCCATATGTGCTTGTTAAAAATCTTTCCAAAGTCATCAGTATTCTGAGGTAGCTTTCCCAGAGATCTTGAATATGACTGTAGTGATTTCATTCCAATCAACCACAAAAGTATTATTACTATGAACATGCCAAGGTGATGAGCAAGGCTCTCAGTCACTGTTCCAGTTGATCCAAAAGTTTTTCAGTAGGGTTGAGAACAGAGCTATGCGAGGCCCAGTCAAGTTCTTCCACACAAAACTTGATAAACCATTTTTGGATGGACCTCACTTTGTACACAGGGGCACAACCATGAAGAAACAGAAAAGCTTTCTCCAAACCTGCTACCAAGTCATGTTTTGAGGAATTCTGTCTGTGGAAGCAGGTAGGATAATTACTGAACCAGTGATATAGATTAATACACCTGTGCATGATTAAAGAAAGCCACAAAACATGACCTCTTTATAGAACTTCAGGACTGCAGTTTGGGAACCCTTGAATGCAACTTTATGCCGAAACATTAGAACTATCCCTTCACTGGAACCTAGGGACCCAGGCCAAACCATTATTTCTCCACTACCAAACTTTACAGTTGGCAGTACACATTCAAGTAAGCAGCATTCTCCTGGCATTCATGTCAGATAGAGATTAGGAAATGTGATTAGTCATTCCAAGTCCAATGGTAGTACTAATCTAGGTAACATTTGACATTACAAATGGTAATCTGAAGCTTGTGTGGCAGCTTGGCCATGGAAATACAATCCATGACGCTCCCAATGAACAGTTCTTGTACTCGCGTTGCTACCAGAGGCAGCATAGAACTCTGTAGTGAGCGCTGCAGCCAAGCACATATGATTTTTATGCAGTACATCCTTCAGCACTTGGTGGACCTGTACTGTGAGCTTGTGTGGCCTGATTTGTGCGTAAACTGCTATTCCTAGAGGTTTCCACTTCACTAAAAAAGCACTTAGCAATAACCAGGGCAGTGGTGAACAAATCTGATTATAACAGTTCCATGATGAAAGTCACTCTTCAGTACAATGCATTGTACTGTACTGCCAATGTTTCACCACAGAGACTGCATTGCTGTTTCCTTGATTTTATGCACATTTTTAGCAATGTATTTGGCTGAAATTGGCAAACACTAATTAGCAATGGTTCCCTCATACTATTGGCTAAGCACTGTACAAAATAAATATTGAAAAGAAATCTAAAATTGTATGAAATATGTTGAGCACGAAAACTGCTGTAAAATGATGCACCTGCAGTCTGTGTACATAAAGAAGAAACCAGAGAAATGTAAAATAATAAAACGCATATTGTATGTGAATAACAGTATAGTGTATAGTGATAAATGTATTTCTACCGTAGACTTGGATCAGAACTTCCTAGGTTGAGTAATGCAATGTTAAGTAGTGTTCCCGGAACATCCTTTGGACGTATCTTAGTGTGTTGGGGGATGGAATCTGGCTGTGACAGTTCCCATCGAGTCCGTATGTGAATTATAGATTGTACAATGGCTTCACACTCCTGATGCATGAATGTGAGAGGTGTTCCTTGGTTGGCAATAGTTAGTGTAAACTGATTTTCATCCACTAAACAGATTTCTTCAATCTCAGACGCATAGTATATATCATTCAGAAACACGGACTGCCCCAGAACCCGCGTCCTCTCAGCTGAAGTGACCTGGACAGCTGTGGAACCCACCTAAAACAAAACAAAAACATGTTTATAATAAATGCTGGATTACATATTATGACAAAGCCAAAATAAAAATAAAAAAAGAAGCCTTACAGAGGGTGAGAAAGCATAAATACCACAGCCAGGTAGGTGTCAGGTTTCTGAGATTACCTTGAAAAACACCATTAATTTAATGGCTACAGCAAATGTATTTTTACATCAATGATTATTATATTTATATGGCTCAACAAGGGTTCTGTAGCTTTGTACATAGATCAAATACAGAAAAATGTTGTTATATATAAAGATAGAGAGAGGGCCCTGCTTGTGCGATCTTACATTTTAGAGGGAACATGAAAGGACACAGTGAAAATGTGGGTATGGCTGTGGTGTGTAAAAGATGGGGAGTTAGCCAGTGAGGTGGTAGGCTTCAATGAAAAGAGGAGTATAGAGGCAACACTTAAAGAATGAAAGGATAGGAGAGTATGAGTGTGGGAGAGCATTCCAGTAGTTAGTACAGCGCAAGAGAAGACCTGAAGGCCGGCACTGGAAGTGCTACTAGAGGGGAAGAGGCAGTAATTTGCAGACCTGAGTAGAGAGGGGGAGGAGAAAGAGGGGAAGATCTCTGTTTTAAAGTTATCGAGTTTAAGGACGAGCTAAGTCATCCATGAGGAGAAAGTTGGTGATGCTGGAATTGATGGGTGTGTAAGTATCAGAGGAAGAGATGTACATTTAAATGTCATTCGTATAAAGGTAGGAATGGATACCAAAGAAGCAGATTAATTCTCCAAGCAAAAAAAGCTAAATTGAGAAGGGACAAAGGACAGATCCTTACAGTACACAGGGAGCGGTAGTTGGAATAGATAAAGAGTGCACAGACAAGCAGGTTAGAGTGTAGTCCTATGGAATCCAACAGAATGGAGAATTTGCAGGAGGAGGGTGTGATTGAATCTGTTAAATATCACTGAGGTCATGGAGTATAAAAACAGATATGGATCTTAGATTTTGCACTGAGGGCAGTTGCAGTTCATAGAGCAACAACCAGACTGGAGTCCAGAAGGGAACGGCAGGAGAAGAAGATGATGAGTCAGTTATATACAACCTACACAAGTAGCTAGGAGCAAATTTGATGAGGGAGATGGTTTCCTGATAAGGAGGAGACCAAATTTTTTTTTATATTGGATGTGTAAGTACCAGAGACAAAAAAACATAAAAAAAAAAAAAAAAATTTGGATTTTAGTACCTACCGGTAAATCCTTTTCTCCTAGTCTGTAGAGAATGCTGGGGACTCCAAAAGGACCATAGGGTATAGACGGGATCCGCAGGAGCTTGGGCACACTGAAAAGACTTTGACTGGGTGTGAACTGGCTCCTCCCTCTATGCCCCTCCTCCAGACATCAGTTACAGGAACTGTGCCCAGGAGAGACGGACATTTCGAGGAAAAGATTTTTGTTCAAACTAAGGGCTAGAACCTACCAGCCCACACCACAACACACCGTACAACCGGAGTAACAGTAAACCAGATAACAGTATGAAGTTAACTACAGCAACAAGCTGAAACAACAAATACACAACCCGTGTGTAAACCAATGCAACTAGTAAGAATACACTGCAAGTAACCGTCCGCACTGGGATGGGCGCCCAGCATCCTCTACGGACTAGGAGAAAAGGATTTACCGGTAGGTACTAAAATCCTATTTTCTCTTACGTCCTAGAGGATGCTGTGGACTCCAAAAGGACCATGGGGTCTATACCAAAGCTCCAACACGGGCGGGAGAGTGCGGACGACTCTGCAGCACTGAATGAGCAACCATGAGGTCCTCCACAGCCAGGGTATCAAACTTGTAAAACTTAGCAAAGGTGTTTGAACCCGACCATGTAGCTGCTCGGCAAAGCTGAAGTGCCGAGACCCCTCGGGCAGCCGCCCAAGATGAGCCCACCTTCCTGGTAGAATGGGCCTTCACTGATTTCGGCACCGGTAGCCCAGCCGAAGAATGAGCTTGCTGAATCATACTACAGATCCAGCGTGCAATAGTCTGCTTTGAAGCAGGATGACCAATCTTGTTGGAAGCATGCAGGACAAACAGCGCCTCTGTTTTCCTGGCCACCGCCGTTCTGGGGACGTAGATCTTCAAAGCTCTCACAACATCAAGAGACTTTGGAACTGCCACAGCATCTGTAGCCACAGGTGCCACAATAGGTTGGTTAATGTGAAACGTCGAAACCACCTTCGGCAGAAATTGTTGACGAGTCCTCAATTCCGCTTTATCCGAATAGAAGATCAAGTACGGACTCTTGTGAGATAAGGCCGCCAACTCAGACACCCGCCTGGCAGATGCTAGAGCCAAGAGCATGACCACCTTCCAAGTGAGAAACTTTAACTCAACCCTACGCAAAGGTTCAAACCAGGAAGACATAAGAAACTGTAAGATCACGTCAAGATCCCATGGTGCCACCGGGGGCACAAACGGGGGATGGATATGCATCACTCCCTTCACAATAGTCTGAACCTCAGGGAGAACAGCCAATTCCTTCTGAAAGAAGATAGATAAAGCCGAAATCTGCACCTTGATGGAACCCAATTTCAGGCCGGCATAGACGCCTGCCTGCAAAAAATGAAGAAACCGACCCAAGTGAAATTCTTCTGCAGGAGCAGCTTTAGTCTCACACCATGAAACATACTCTCTCCAAATACGGTGATAATGTTTCGCCGTAACTTCCTTCCTCGCCTTAAGGAGAGTGGGAATGACCTCCCCGGGAATACCTTTCCAAGCTAAGAGTTGTCGCTCAACTTCCATGTTGTCAAACGCAGCCACGGTAAGTCTGGAAACCCGCATGGTCCCTGCAATAACAGGTCCTCTCTTAGAGGGAGCGGCCAAGGATCTTCCACAAGTAACTCCTGAAGATCTGGAAACCAGGCCCTTTTTGGCCAATCCGGAACGACAAGAATCGCTTGCACTCTTGCTCGTCGAATGAGTCCCAGCACCTTTGGAATGAGAGGAAGCGGAGGGAACACATACACCGACTGAAACACCCACGGAGTTACCAGGGCATCCACTGCACTGGTTCAGGGGTCCCTTGACCTGGAACAATACCTCGGAAGCTTCTTGTTGAGGCGAGACACCATCATGTCGATCAGCGGAGTTCCCCAACGCTTCGTCACTTCTGCAAATACCTCTTGGTGAAGAGCCCACTCTCCCGGATGGAGATCGTGTCTGCTGAGGAAGTCTGCTTCCCAGTTGTCCACTCCCGGAAGGAAGACTGCTGACAGAGCGCTCACGTGCTGTTCCACCCAGCGAAGGATTCTTGTGGCCTCCGCCATAGCCGCCCTGCTCCTTGTTCCGCCTTGACGGTTTATATGCGCCACCGCTGTTATGTTGTCCGACTGTATCAGGAAAGGCCGACCCTGAAGAAGGCTTCTTGCTTGTAGCAGGCCGTTGTAAATGGCTTTTAACTCGAGAACATTTATGTGGAGACAAGATTCCGGGAGTGACCATTTCCCCTGGAAATTTCTTCCCGGGGTGACTGCGCCCCAGCCTCCGAGACTTGCATCTGTTGTCAACAGGACGCAATCCAGGATACAGAATCGGCGCCCTCCTAGGAGGTGAAAACTTTGTAGCCACCAAAGGAGAGAAATCCTGGCCCTGGGAGATAGACTTATCTTCCGATGCATGTGCAGGTGAGACCCGGACCACTTGCTCAGCAGATCCCACTGAAACACCCGGGCATGAAACCTGCCAAACGGAATGGCTTCGTACGCCGTAACCATTTTCCCCAGAACCCGAGTACATTGATGAATCGACACACATTTTTCGGCCTCAGAAGCTCCCTGACCATCGTCTGCAGTTCCAGAGATATGTCTTCCGGAAGAAACACCTTCCGTAAGCCCGTGTCCAGAATCATGCCCAGAAAGGGCAACCGAGTGGTCGGAATCAACTGAGACTTTGGCAAATTTAGCAGCCAACCGTATTGTCGCAGAACCAACAGAGACAAATTCACATTTCTCAGCAACCGTTCCTTGGACCTTGCCTTTATCAGGGGAACATCCAAGTACGGGATAATTGTAACCCCTTGCTTGCGAAGGAGAACCATCATTTCCGCCATGACTTTGGTGAAAATCCTCGGGGCCGTGGAAGGCCCAAACGGCAACGTCTGAAATTGGTAATGAGAATCCTGTATCGCAAACCTGAGGAAGGCTTGATGCGGAGGATATATCGGGACGTGTAAGTAGGCATCCTTTATGTCTACTGACGCCATAAAATCCCCCCCTTCTAGGCTGGAGATCACAGCTCGAAGAGATTCCATCTTGAACTTGAAAACTTTCAAGTATGGCTTGAGGGATTTTAGGTTCAGAATCGGTCTGACCGAACCGTCCGGTTTCAGTACCACAAAGAGGCTCGAGTAGAACCCCTCCCTCCGATGGGACGGGGGAACGGGAACAATAACCCTCTGTTGACACAGCTTTTGTATTGCTGCCTGCACCACCTCTCTGTCCGGAAGAGACATTGGTAAGGCTGAAATGAAAAACCGGTGAGGGGGCACCCCCTGAAACTCCAGCTTGTACCCCTGAGATACTATATCTAGGACCCAAGGAACCAGGCCTGATTGAACCCAGACCTGACTGAAGATCCGCAGACGGCACCCCACCGGTCCGGACTCCCCCAGGGAAGCCCCAGCGTCATGCGGTGGACTTGGTAGAGGCAGGGGAGGACTTTTGGTCCTGGGCGCCTGACACTGCAGGCGACTTTCGTCCCCTTCCTCTACCCTTTGAAGCAAGGAAGGACGAACCCTTTCCACGCTTGTATTTATTCGGACGAAAGGACTGCATCTGTTGATGTGGTGCCTTTTTCTGTTGTGTGGGAACATAAGGAAGAAAAGACGACTTACCCGCAGTCGCGGTAGACACCAGGTCAGCCAAGCCGTCACCAAACAAGACACTACCCTTGAAGGGGAGAGCTTCCATAGCCCTCTTGGAGTCGGCATCAGCATTCCATTGATGGATCCGCAGCGCCCTCCTGGCTGAGATCGCCATGGCATTGGCTCTTGATCCCAAGAGACCAACATCCCTCGCCGCATCCTTCAGGTAATCCGCAGCGTCCTTGATATAACCAAGAGTCAAAAGAACTTTATCTTTATCAAGTGTATCCATATCCGCAACCTGATTCTCAGCCCATTTAGCAATAGCACTACTCACCCATACAGACGCCACGGCAGGTCTGAGCAATGCACCCGTATTAGCGAAAATGGACTTCAGAGACGTCTCCAGCTTGCGATCTGCCGGATCCTTGAGAGCTGCCGTGTCAGGGGACGGAAGCGCCACCTTCTTAGACAACCGGGATAGAGCCTTGTCGACATTTGGAGACGACTCCCATTTTTCCCTGTCATCAGAGGGGAAAGGATACGCCATGTAAATTCTCTTGGGAATCTGCCACCTCTTATCCGGCGACTCCCAAGCCTTTTCTCAAAGAGTATTCATTTCATGAGGGGGAAACTTCACCTCAGGTTTTTTTCCCTTTCAACAAGCAAATCCTTGTTTCCTGCACCGCAGGTTCGTCAGAAATATGTAAAACATCTTTTATAGCCACAATCATGTACTGAATACTCTTAACTAACCGTGGATGTAAAGCAGCCTCAGTGAAGTCAACATCGGAATCAGAATCAGTGTCGGTATCCGTATCTACCAACTGTGTAAAAGGCCGCTTTTGCGACCCTGATGGGGTCTGCACCTGAGACAAAGCATCCTCCATGGATTTCCTCCATACCCGAGTCTGAGACTCCAATTTATCTAACCTTTTAGACAAAGAGGCCACATTTGTATTAAGCGTACTTAACATTGTAAGTAAATCAGGTGTCGGCTGCGCCGACATGGCCAACTCCAGACCCACATCTGCTCCCCCAGCAACCTCCTCCGGGGAATAACACTCAGCCTCAGACATGCCGACACGGAGTATCGACACACCGACACCCACACAGCCTCAGCAGGGGACAGACCCACAAGGAAGCCTAGATAGAGAAACACAGAGGGAGTATGCCAGTTTACACCCCAGTGCTCATATATCCCAGAAAACAATATATGTTGAAAGCGCTGCTATGACAAACAATAATTATGCACCAATAACTGTGCCCCCCCCCCCCCCCCCCGATTAGCTCCCTGATACTTGTAGTGGAGCTTGGAGGTCCCGGGCCAGCGTTCTATGCAGCGGCGTGGATGAGAGAAAATGGCGCTAGTGAGCTGTGCGGCTAAGCCCCGCCCCTTCCCGGCGCGCTTCAGCCCGCTAAAATGTGAAAAATGAAAATGCATACTCACCCGGCTTCTTTCTTCTGGCTTCTGTGAGGGGGGTGACGGTGCGGCTCCGGGAACAAGCAGCTAGGCGAACCAAGTGATCGAACCCTCTGGAGCTAATGGTGTCCAGCAGCCTAAGAAGCAAAGCCCTTAACTAAGTAGAAGTAGGTCTGACTTCTCTCCCCTCAGTCCATCGATGCAGGGAGCCTGTAGCCAGCAGGTCTCCCTGAAAATAAAAAACCTAACAGAAAGTCTTTTCTAGAGAAATTCAGGAGAGCTCCCCTAGTGAGTGTCCAGTCAGTCCTGGGCACAAAGTCTAACTGAGGTCTGGAGGAGGGGCATAGAGGGAGGAGCCAGTTCACACCCAGTCAAAGTCTTTTCAGTGTGACCAAGCTCCTGTGGATCCCGTCTATACCCCATGGTCCTTTTGGAGTCCCCAACATCCTCTACGGACTAGGAGAAAAGGATTTACCAGTAGGTACTAAAATCCTATTTTTTATTTTATTTATTTTTTTGTCTCTGGTACTTACACATCCAATATAGAGATTCAAAGAAGGCAAAGGGCCTGGAATGGTCTCAAAAGAGACAGGAGTTTAGAGTAGGTATTCCAAAAGTATGAACGCTGTAAAAGCTAGGATGCCTGTTTATCTGTGAAGGAGGGCAAGACCAACTAGCACACAACTGGATGACTCGGAAAACACCTGCTTAAGAGAAAAGTTTAAGCGAACAAATATGGAGACCTAGGGCAAAACTAGGATTATATAAGAAAGCTGCAAGAGGAGAAGTTAATGATGAGATGTGAAGAAACACTCAACTTCCTCCAGCAACGTAGCGTGAGTGTGACTATGGGATAGACAACATTGGGGAGCCTAAGGGACTACTTCTATGGTATAATAAAAACAACATTCCTTCATTGTGACCAACTGTTTAGTATTTTTAGTAGGGGGTCTATTCAAGGAAAGGGTGTAGCAATATGGAATGATAGTAATTTGTAACACAAGGGAGAAGCAGTCCACTCAAATGTTTACTACAGTATAAAATTTCATGTTTAAATCTAGGTTGTGACCGTCCCCAAACAAACTGATGAATGAGTCACAATATAGCCTGAAACTACGATGGATAATGTAACTGTAGGGTTTGTAGTAAGCATGACATTTTCCTTAAAGGTGTTCATCTTTACTACATTCATCCTGCCAATCCAGGACAGATGCTTAGAACACCAAATACTATAGTTAGAGCATATGGCCTTACATAAAGGAGTAAAGTTAGAGGAAAATAATTGGTAAAGATCTCTAATCATTTGGACAGCCAAATATTTAAGCCATGTGGGGTGCCAGGAGAAGGGAAAAGTGTGTTTAAAGCCTACAACCATGGGAAAAGGTGCAGCCAAAACAGATTTAAGAGTAATTTTAAAAATTGTATAATCCAGCAAATTAGGTGCAAGATGACTAGATCAGTACTCAGGGCCATCAGGTCATCCACGAAGAGATCTAATTTATATTCCTGACCCGCTAATCAAATTACAGTAATATTAGGGATTTTACGGATAGCTCTGGCAAATGCATATCTGCAGAAATCAAATGAAATAGGAGCTCGTGGACAACCCTGTCTCATACTGTTTATTTTAACGGCCTCAGATAGATAATGAACCATTTACCCTGACACTTGTGAAGTCTTAAAGCGCCAGGGATCCTATGGAGACAGATGGGCACCAATCCTAAATATCTCAAAAGGTCGGTCATAAACTCCCAGTCCCTACAAAATGCTTGAAACAAAAATTCTTGAGCAATGGGGAATTGCCATATATAAAGTGGGTTTCTTGTACAAGAGCAAATAAAATTTTTTCTGCCCGAAGGAATCGGAGTCACTGGGATCTTTTACAGGCACATTTAACCCCTTAGCATGTATAGTGTTTATAGGGTGTTTTTAAGACCAGCAATAATAAAGTAGCTGAGTAAGAGCGGACGGTCTTAATCACAAATAAGGCCTCAAACCAGAAGTACTCTCCATGTAGGGAAGGGAACAGAAGGAAATGGGAGTAAAAACATGGATATATGAAACAAAACCATAACGAAAAAAACAGACAATACTGAAAAACATGGTTAAACTGAGTCTATAACAACATAGAAAAATTGTACCTGAGAGAGGCAAGCTAACTCTGTGTCCAGGTTAACAAGGAATGCAGTGTGGGGGCGCAGGGGGACAGCAAAAGTAATCACCCGTAAGGTAAAATAGCTTTGTTGTATTAAGTAAAAACATAGTAGAACAGGTTACAATTAAATAAACATTGTAATATAAATAAAATGGAATACCAAAAAACAAACAAACCTGGTCTATAGATAAAAATGGAATTTAAACATATGCTTTATGTTAGGAGTGCAGAAAACTAGGAATAACCATATGGTATAACCTGACAAACTGATAACATGCAAAAGAAAGTCTGCTGTATAGCTAAAAGTGATAAGCAGGAACAATCTCACCATAGGTTGCATCAGGTGAGTGAGGCTCAGACAGAGGTTGCTTCGAACATGAGACTTCCTAGCCATGACCCCTCAACCAAGGAGAGGGAAGGGATCTCCACTTGACAGTGTAGAGCATGGGTCTTCAGCCTGTGGCCCTACAGTTGCTGTAAAACTACACATCCCAGCATGCACTGCCTCAGTTTTAGCATGCCTTAATAGTAAAAAAATGGCAGGGCATGCTGGGATGTGTAGTTCCACAACAGCTGGAAGGCCGCAGGTTGAAGACCCATGGTGTAGAGCCTCCCACTCTGGTAAAAAAAGGTTCTCCCAGTGAGGGGAAGACGATATAGAGATCTGCTGGTGTGTGCAGCGATATGCCTTTTCCATTGTAAGGAACTAGTAGACTAGATGGGAAACCCCAGTGAAATTTCAAATCACATTTGCCGAGATAGTCGGTAAGGGTTTTCAGAGTCTTCTTGTTGCAGAACGTACCATGAAAGGTCAGGAAATATTTGTATTTTGATGCCATTAAAATCTATCACATCAAGTTAACAGATCTTCCTCAGGATGGCGTCCTTTTCATTACAGTAATGAAGATTACAGTTAACATCTCGGGGCCTGTCAGCTGGAAGACCCTATGGGTTGGAGAGCTCAATATGCCATATCAAAGATTTCGCTGCTAAGGTCTAAGCCTACTATTTCACCAAGGAACTTTGTGAGAAAAGCTATTAGGCTAGACTGAAAAATGTCCTCAGGGAGTCCCCAAACAGACTATTGCGAAGACCAGTACTGTAAATTATCCATGCAGGGCTTCAAAAATTTCCACTAAACTGAATAAGCATATTTTCACAAAACTCCACGTAGTAATACAGGTTGGCATTGCTATCTGTAAGTTGCTCCATGTCAGTTTGTATAGCAGCCACGTTTAATTTATTGTGGATTGGAGTTTATTTTCTAAAGACTAGAAATAGTGTATAAAAGGAAGCAACTTAATATGAATGAGCAGTTCGCTGATCTCCTGGCAGAAAGTAGGTGACAGGGGAGCTGCAGGACCTCTGCTGAAGACAGTCTATCTGGAGAGGAAGAGAAAAAATGGCAACCTCTCATGTAGACTTTGATATCTGTCCTGTCAATTCTGATTTAGATTTGGTTTTCTTATCCTTCCTCATAGGAAACTTGTAGGGCATAGGAGAACGCAAGTAAGAAGTCGCTGTCAAGATTCAGCAAATTAGCAATAAAGATGGTTCATCAAGAGAAGTGGTCCCTCAGTAAAGAACTAAGTCGCCATTTGGTAAGTGTTCAGGGCATAACTAATTAGTAGAAAAGTTCATGGCCCTGTAAGTCTAATATGTGTTAAAAGAGCAGACAACTGTTTGCACGTGGAAAAAATAGTAAATAGTTGCACTGCAGGATTACTTAATTGAATTTGGAGTGGAGGAGAAAACACATTGGACATAATATTGCAAAGGTGAAGCAGACTTTTCTCCTACATTAGCAGAGGATATATTCAGAAAATATATTAACAGGATGCAGGCAAACAATCGTAAAATACAGGAAATGTAATAGGCACAAGGAAAAAAAAATGTCCACAGAATGCAGGCAAACAGGAGGAGGTTGGGTGTGCATGGCTATGGCAATATAAACAAGGGGGAGACAATGAGGTGGGAGCAGGCTCTGGATGCTCCAGAACACAGGAAAAATAATCAAATGGGAGTCCAGTATCTAGAGTTGTGCAGGAAGACCTCCAGGTCAGGCCATGAGCAGTGGGAGGACACCTCCATATGGCAAAGTGAACCTAGAACCTCAGCAATCAACCCAAGAGGTAGCACCCCAACTGCAGGAACACAGGGGACTCACAGGGTAAGAAGGAAGGGGTAAATAGCCCACCAGAAGAGAGCCAACTTGGTACCTTAAAAAGTCAGCCAGTCTTGGCTGACAACACAATAACCGAACCACACAAAGATTTATATATATATATATATATATATATATATATACACACACACACACATACATACATACATACATACATTCATACATACATAGAACAAAATAAAGCGGCACTCTGAGACTGTCAAATGTATTTCACACAAAAGTGATCCGACGTTTCGGGGCCCAAGCGCGAACAATACCACAAATCATAAAACACATACCTTATAAAAGGTATATATACACACACTTATCTTTGATTGGTCTTTAAACAATTAACCTTTGTTTTGCTGTCTAGAATGGAGTAAGATGTAGGACAGTACAGTACAGTACCTGGTACACAAAGCAGCAATGGCCTCATGTAGCACTTAATAAATTGAAGGCTCTTATGGTTGTAAAGGTCTGTACGTTATTGTGTTCCACACCAGTTGCAGCCATGCTCATAGTAATGTAAACCTCTCACTCTATTACATATATTTACACACAGCAACATACATAAACACTAACATAAATGGCTACTTACTTTTATAGACACCTTAGTATCTTTGTGGGCCAGTTTAAGTGCATTATGGAATAGCTTCAGGTCCTCTTCTAAAGCAAGTGTGGCAGCTGGGAGTTTCTGCTGGTCATGCTCTATGTGCTCAGCTAACTTTCCTGATGGATCAATGAAAATTAGCCTCTTGCTGCCTTTCAGACCAGTTAATAGTCTCTCATGGTACTTTGTATATTCCCTCACCCAGGAGTTACAGTTGTAGATATAGACTGCAGTAACATTTTCATAAGCGAAGCCAGGGAAAACCACAAACCATTTAGAAAGGAAGTCTGTCTTGAAGCGATTGCTGGGCCCAGCGTGAGTGAGATCTACCACTATCTCATATGGCTTGGCATAATATGGCTTTAAAGTCAACAGAACATGGTAGATCAGTAAATCACCGTTTATTTGACCAGTCTTGAACCTGTAGAAAGTAAAAGAAAAATGTATAATTGATTTCAATACACTACCTCATCACAGTTCATCTCAGTGTCTATAGTACCTGAATGAGACTAGCATAGCAATCATTGGTCACCATGTAAAATTAAAAATGCATAAAGTGACGTGGCAAAATAAATTACCGACCAAAAGAGAATATAGTTACAGTAATGATCTCAGATCAGCTTTCTTGCAAACCTTTGTTATAAAATCCATTAAGCCTAGTGTTTCAGTGTCTTTATGGTTATATTATATAAACAAATATATCCTTGTACTTCTCCCAAAGCAGTCTCGTACTCTCCAACTGCACCTTTTTTTCTGGTCTATACAGTGGCGTAACTACTGCCCCCGCAGTCCTCGCGGTGGCTTGGGGGCGAGGGGCTGCGGGGGCGCCACTGACTTAGAACAGATTGACATGCGGACGAGCGTCCGCATGTCAATCTGTGGTCTCCTCTCCCTCCCTCCTGTGTTGGAGGGACACGGAACGCACATCGCGCGTCTCTCCTGTGTCCCTCCCTGGCTCTCCCCCGGCCGGTCTAAGGAAGTGCCGTTCGTGAGCTCTGATTGGCTCACGAACCGGCACTTCTTTTATTAGACCAGCGGGGGAGAGCCAGGAGGGACACAGAAGAGACGCGCGATGCGCTCCGTGTCCCTCCAACACATGGGGGGGGGGGGGGGGGCGCGGGGGAGCAGGCACTTGGGGCATATACCTGGCACTGTGGGGGGCAGATCTGGCACTGGGGGCATATACCTGGCACTGTGGGGGGCAGATCTGGCACTGGGGGCATATACCTGGCACTGTGGGGGCAGATCTGGCACTGGGGGCATATACCTGGCACTGGGGGCATATACCTGGCACTGTGGGGGCAGATCTGGCACTGGGGGCATATACCTGGCACTGTGGGGGCAGATCTGGCACTGGGGGCATATACCTGGCACTGTGGGGGGAAGATCTGGCACTGGGGGCATATACCTGGCACTGTGGGGGGAAGATCTGGCACTGGGGGCATATACCTGGCACTGTGGGGGGGGAAAGATCAGGCACTGGGGGCATATACCTGGCACTGTGGGGGGGGAAAGATCAGGCACTGGGGGCATATACCTGGCACTGTGGGGGCAGATCTGGCACTGGGGGCATATACCTGGCACTGTGGGGGGAAGATCTGGCACTGGGGGCATATACCTGGCACTGTGGGGGCAGATCTGGCACTGGGGGCATATACCTGGCACTGTGGGGGGGGAAAGATCTGGCACTGGGGGCATATACCTGGCACTGTGGGGGCAGATCTGGCACTGGGGGCATATACCTGGCACTGTGGGGGGGGGGGGGAGATCTGGCACTGGGGGCATATACCTGGCACTGTGGGGGCAGATCTGGCACTGGGGGCATATACCTGGCACTGTGGGGGGGAGATCTGGCACTGGGGGCATTTACCTGGCACTGTGGGGGGGAGATCTGGCACTGGGGGCATTTACCTGGCACTGTGGGGGGAAGATCTGGCACTGGGGGCATATACCTGGCACTGTGGGGGCAGATCTGGCACTGGGGGCATATACCTGGCACTGTGGGGGCAGATCTGGCACTGGGGGCATATACCTGGCACTGTGGGGGCAGATCTGGCACTGGGGGCATATACCTGGCACTGTGGGGGGAAGATCTGGCACTGGAGGCATATACCTGGCACTGTGGGGATATACCTAGCACTGTGGGGGAATATTTGGCACTGGGGGGAGCAGGCACTGAGGGGGCATATGTGGCACTGTGGGGGAATATATGGCACTGGGGGGAGCAGGCACTGAGGGGGCATATGTGGCACTGGGGGGGGGGTATATGTGGCACCGGGGGCATGTACCTGGCACTGTGGGGGAATATCCGGCACTAGGGGCATATACCTGGCACTGTGGGGGAATATCTGGCACTGGGGGCATATGTGGCACTGGGAGCATGGCCCTAGCAACAAGCACTACCCCCTAGCAACGAGCATGACACCCAGTGCATGAAACCCCTGGCAACAAGCATGACACCCTGAGCATGAAAACCCCTGGCACCGTGCATGGAACCAAGAGCATGAAACCCCTGGCAACGAGCAGGTAATTTAAAAGTAATTAGAAGCCTTACTGTATAACTTAATGTGTAATGGGCATTATGGTGTGTGGCATAATGTATCACGGACATTGCGGTGTGTGTCATAATGTATCAGGCATTACGGTGTGTTGTATACTATATCACGGGCATTGTGGTATGTAATGTCTCAGGATCATTGTGGTGTGTGTCATACTGTGTCACAGACATTGTATGTGCTATAATGTATCAGGGGCTTGCAGTGTGTGGCATAATGTATAACGGGCATTGCGATTCCTGTCATAATGTGTCACAGGCATTACGGTGTGTGGCATAATGTGTCTGGGGCATTACAGTGTGTGCATATTGTGTCATGTGCATTATTGTGTGTGGAATAATGTCTAAGGGCCATTGCAGTATGTGGCATAATGTATACTGGGCATTACTATAAGGAGGAAAAATGACAAATAATGTAAGGGGCATGAATCAGGATTTTTTTTCTTTCCTGTGGTGGCCAACGTCTGGGCGTGCAGGTTGCAAAACTGGGGTATAAGGTAGTCTTTTCCTGCAATGCCAAGCCCTCCACGCAAAGCCACGCCCATTTCGACAAAGCCACACACCCTTTTTGCCGACGCGCGCCGCAGGCGCGCGCATTTTTCTACCTTTGCTAGTGCCAAATACCGGGGGTATGGGGGGGGCCGAAGGATTTTTTGGCTTGGGGGGAGAAAAATTTCTAGTTACGCCACTGGGTCTATACCTGCCAGAAAGGGCTTTGTGCAAATTTTGACTCTCCAAATTAACATTGAAAGTATAGGAAAGGGGGCGTGGCCACCCCCCCATTCCTAATTTCTACCGGTTTTCATGTGTAAAATATTGGAGGGTATGCAGTCTTTCAGCTAGCATAAAGTCTTTTTTTTTTTTTTTTTTTAACATTAACAGAGTAAAAGGTCATCGTTATTTTTTTGAAAGATGCCATAGTGTCAGTCAGAACTGTATCATAAAAATCACCCCTTGTATAAAGGATCAACCTGAAAAAAAAACATACAGAACATAATATTTAGGACAACCTATAGATTTGTCCTCATACCCCTGCATACAAAATGGTACTTTACAGTACGTTCCAGTATTTCGTATGTAGATACAGCTGCGTTCGCACACAGAATTTAGGCATGCCACATATTTTAAATCAGCAAAAGCTGCCTTTAAGTACTATCCACGTCGCTTTGCGAATAAGATGCATTTTAAGACAAAGTCGCACAAAAAGATGCTCAGGGTGTGACTAAAAAGGCTGTTTAACTTACAGGGAGGCTAGATGTAAGTGGACATATCTGTAAGCCTTTCTTTTGAGCAATACATAACCCGGATACACAGCCTGTGTGGAACACTCGTTTAAAAAACAAGCCAAAAAAATGGCTTGATAATTTGTGCTAAATAAAACTTTAAGGGCAGCTGTCGGCACCCTTAGTAGGTTACTTGTTCTCTCTCTGTATTATTCAAGAACGTGAACTAGATTTGAATATTACTGTGCATGTATACTGTAGAAAGTTGGATACCTGCCCTGATTTGTTTGTTGGAAGATTTGGATGTAATCATTACTTATTGTCAAGCTTACAGATTAGTAAGTACTGGAAGTTGTAATTTTTTGAAAAATGTAATAAAAAAGATTTTAAAAAATATACTGTCAGCCATCGGGAGTAGTAGGGTATGCCGGTGGCCGGGCTCCCGGCGACCAGCATACCGGTGCCGGAATCCAGACCGCCGGCATACCGACAGCTGGACGAGCGCAAATAAGCCCCTTGCGGGCTCGCTGCGCTTGCCACGCTGCGGGCACGGTGGCGGACACGCTATCTATTCTCCCTCCAGGGGGGGTCATGGACCCCCAAGATGGAAAAAAAGTGTCGGTTTGCCGGGATTCCGGCGCCGGTATACTGTGCGCCGGGATCTAGACAGCCGGCAAACTGAAGACCACCGTCAGCCATCCTGTTTCCACCATATGTTGGTTTTACTGAGCTTGTCTCTGGGTCACAGCCCCTTGTGTCTATGCACTTATGTTCCCATACATCCATGTCATGTTAAGTTCGATTAACTTTCAGGAAAGAAAAGCAATACCTTAAATGCACAAATGTTCAGGCCGCTGCGACCGCTAAGTGAGTGTGTGTAAAGCCCCTATGAAATGCGTACAGGTTGCGTAAGCATGCCGTCACGCTGTAAGCACAAAGTAGCTACACGTGCGGCGTAATACACTTTATAACCCCTTTCAGAAAAAGGAAATGCGACACCAATTGTTTATGTAATGTTGAGGTCCAACCCAGCAACCAATATTTACTTAAAAGGGGGTACAACAGAAATACAATAACATAAGAGAAAAGGCTACAATCAATGGATACATACGTTTGTTCGCCTGCGCCACCCGGTTCCGGTCCTCAGTCAATCTGGATAGATGACCTTCACAGAATGTTTTCGAACGGCCAGGCGGCTTGGCTTTTATACAATAGTCAAAAGTGTGAAACAAAGGATACTGTAATCTCTTCATCCATAGGTCAAAGGACTGGTCATTTACAGTACATGAGGGGTCATAGGTGGGTTTGAATAGGTGGCGATGCCTGGTCCAGGTGCACTTGCAGATGTCCTCCACTGGGTTCCCGCCGAATATCAAGAGTACAGTAAATACAGTGTGATATTAATATTGTACTCTTGTGCATATCTATGCGCAGGAGCATGCTACTATCTGCAAACTGCCATCGGAATATTGCCCTTGAAATACTGTACAGCTGGATACCAAACACCACCTCCTAACCTAATTCTGTCCCCTCATATCCTGTAAAGTTGAATCCCTCTGTTGCTATAACTCCAAAGTAAATGTAACTTGCTGGTGTGGTGCGTGTAGGCTGTGTGTAAATTATGCACTATGTGGATTAAATATCAGATATGTCTTTGTGGCTTTTCCATGCGAATGCGTACGCTACCGTATTAACTCATACCACACGCTAATACGCAGGACTCCGTGAGCCAATATACGTAACGTGCGAGCATGCGCACGCACGGCAGAACAAGCACGGAGGCCACTATGTGTGGTGTTTGCACGTGATGCGTGTGGGTCTAAAATTTTCGACTTCGACCGTCACTATATTTTTCTTTTACAGTACATGTTCTGTGCTTGCTAAATCTTCAGTTTCATGTCACTGTCACTTTGCCTTCCATGTGTCTGTACTTCTCGTCACTGCCCATACTGCATGTCACTTCCTACCACTGTATCCCCTATTTGTCTGTACCCTTTATGTTACCCATACAGATGTAGCCATGCGCCTCTTTGCTGCGATGACATGCCAAGCTGCAACTATTTGCAGCTGGCGATCACTCCAATAATTCCTAATGGAATAAATGGAGCGATTGCCGGGTTCAAATATTCGCAGCCCAGCATGCCGAGATGCAGCATGCCACATCGCAGCAAGATGAGCATGGATACATCTGTATGTCTCTCATCTGACAAAAATCTGTCATCTGCTACTGCCACATTGTGCGCTATAACCTCCACTGGAACTTCACAGAAATATTTAGCAATGCTGCTGGGGTGCTGTAACGTATAAAGGTCCTATATTCACCCCATTGAAGAGTTGGCACTGATGGAACCCTTGATAAAAGATCATTCTGTAGTGCAGTGGTTCCAAAGCTCAGTCCTCAAGGTACCCCAATGGTCTAGGTTTTAGGCATATCCATTCATAAGCACAAGTGACTTATTTAGTACCTCACCCAGTTTGATTATACCATTTGTACACTAGCATGGATATCCTTAAAACGGGATCCGGATTGAAAGTCGACAGTAACTAGGTCGATCACTATTGGTCGACAGTAACTAGGTCGACGGGGTCTTTAGGTCGACATGTTCTAGGTCGACAGGTCAAAAGATCGACATGAGTTTTTCACAATTTTTTTCTTTTTTTGAACCTTTTCATACTTAACGATCCACGTGGACTACGATTGGAATGGTAATCTGTGCCGAGCGAAGCGGTAGCGGAGCGAAGGCACCATGCCCGAAGCATGGCGAGCGAACGCGGTGCACTAATTGGGGTTCCTGGTCACTCTACGAAGAAAACGACACCAAAATAACATTAAAAACTCATGTCGACCTTTTGACCTGTCGACCTAGAACATGTCGATCTAAAGACCCTGTCGACCTAGACACCCTGTCGACCTAGTTACTGTCGACCAATAGTGGTCGACCTAGACATTGTCGACCTAGTTACTGTCGACTTTCAATACCACACCCCCTTAAAACCTGGACGGTTAGTCTACCTTGAAGACGGAGTTTAGGAAACTCTGCTGTAGTGGATTTTTCTCTTGAAACGTGAATTACACAAAATCAAGATTGGAGATTTATATCAGAATTACACCATGGCTATCTGACTTGCCGGTAACTGGACGCGGTTTCATAAAGACTAAAAATATATGTAAAAAATGCATAAAATTATACTACTGTAAAATGAATTATTGATCTGTGATAATAGAAAACATTCTCAGAGACAGGGAAAAACAATTGTGCTTTATGGACAACACAAAACCTACAATACTAAGAAACTGTCAGCATGGTTCAGCTATTACCAGAATGCAAATTACCAAATGGACATTCGTGTAAATATAATTTATCTGTTAGCTAGCATGTGAGGCTCTAGATAAATGCACACATCCAGGGTCAGACTGGTCCACAGGGGCTAAAGTGAAATCTTCGGTGGGCCCCAGCCCCTCTAAGGGTCAGATACCGGACAAACTATACACTGGGCCCCTGTTAGAGGGCCAGTTAGCTGGCGGAGCAGAACCACCGATAAATATGAGTGCTAGGTTCACTTTTATAAAAACTGCACAAAGATTAACCTAATGGCTAGATCTGGAGTGGCTTGCCACATCTCCCTCTGGTGGGTGTCCACCCCCCTTAAGAATGGGCCCCTTACACTGCATTCCCCAATGGGCACTTTATGCCCCAGGGACACTGCTCACATGTACCAATACAACTTCATTCAAGGAAATCTTTCAAATTGCATTCAGAATTTGTCTCCTTGAGCAACACAGCAAGCATGTCATATCCAATAAGTCCTGTCTAAGTTTTATTTGCTTATGCCTTACAGTTATTGACTCAAGAGAGCACAAACACTCCCTACAATGACCTAATTACCTACGCTAGCTGCATAAGGATAAAACAGTTGTAGAACTTTACTCAGCAGACTTTATCTTGAAGATTACACCATCCACATGACCAATAAAAATAGCCCAAAGCAAAGGGGATAGAGCATGAGCACAAGCAAAACAGGAAATCTGTCATCTCTGTGGTTTTGTGTCAAGGAAACAGAAGCAAGTAAATCTTACTTTTTTCAGAATACAAAGAAATTTCTAACATAAGCAAGGCACCTTCACCCAAGCAAAACGGATCTGATCTGAAGACTTTTAATTTGATTTAAACAGAACATCAAGGTAGGTGAGAGCCACAATTAAACAATTCATGTTAGTGTTCTAGTTATTGATTTATGTGGTGCCAGACTACTCTGCAGTGCTGGACAGAGGGAAGGTGGGAGCACACACACAGGGACACGCAAGGTAGACAAAACAAGTGCAGACATTACAATCTAACGGGAAAAAAAAGGTAATCAGAACTGAGACAGATTGTGACTCAGAGGGCAAATTGGGACAGCAGCGAGGGTGATTGTTTCAGATGACAACTGATCGGACTAAAGACACACTGATGGCCAAATGTAACAATGTTTCTGTCAAGTTGCCACAATATATAAAGCGGTTGTCTTAAAAAACAGAACTGCAAATTTAAATTGTAGTTAAATTACAGAAACATCGGCACTTTAGGCAATCCGCAGGTTTGCATGAGCAATTCACAGATTGCGTTGCACACGAACCATAAAATAAAGCAGCCCAAAACTAAAATAAAAAATAGCTAATTAACTAAGGCTTGTATCAGTACATAGGAAAATACAGCAGGCGTCAAATATTAGAAGTCAAATATTTCTTAACGGAATATGTTTTTATGCACAGATGGGGGTATTATAAAAACTATTTTATATGGCTCACAGGAAACATAGTATACACAACACATTATTAAATAATAGGCAAGTTCTATTCCCTTCACTAAATAGAAGCCAGTCATCTGTCTCTTTACTTTACAGCAGTCATTGTGCTTCCACTATCAGCACAGCTATTTGTCATCTTTTCCCTCAGTACAGCAGCTAGTATCTTACCACACTGTACTAAAGAAAATCAGCCATTGTGCCCCTCCCCAGTTCACACACAATATAGTAGCCACTGCCCCTCTTTAGAAAAGTATCGTGTGCATCTCTGCAGAAGGAAGTAACAGACAGCACATATAGAAAAGCTAGTCTAGTGGTAGCATCTAGTTTACCTTCGTGGAGAGGACCTTTCCCATAACCCCCTGGGTCCATGTCACAATCTATTTGGAATCGTAAAGTGTGGCGAGCGAAGCGAGCCCACGAGGGTCCAATGCTGCATAGAAAAAACAAAAGTACCCCAAACGAACGGAGAATGAAGAAAACATTTAGGAGCTGTAAGGGCAGAAGTTCTCTCCTGCCCTCTCGTTTTGTCACTTCCAGGTCCTGAACACGAAGGTAACAGACTCAATCCTAGTCTAGTGTTGATGGAAATTGTTTTAAACCCAGTGGGCAGAAGTCATTGATGGTACGGCATTGATGGTTGCTTACTGCACATATAGTCTGCACTAGCACATACACAAAACACAGTTTTGAGTACCCATTGGACTCTGTCATCAATATATCAGTTGCTGGCCATCAATGGTGAAACCACTCACTATCAACATCAGACCATTAACAGTCAATGTCTAACACTAAAATAGTCTGCAATTTTTGGCAATCATTGCCACTGGTGTGTGGCCAGCCCTGATACAGTTCTATACGTCTATTACTAGACTAGTAAAATAAATAAAAATAAAAAAGCATAGTCGCATTTTGTCCTATCATACAGTAAACTAAAATATGCAAATGAAAAAATTACATGGGAAAGTGATTGCATGGAATACCATACTGTAGCTGCACAGGTTTATCTAGGGGACCGGTCGCCCCTGGCAAAGTAAGGGACTGTCGCCCCCCATATTTGAAATAGGGAAGGTGCATGTGCAAAAAGGGGCATGATTTTGTGGGAATGGGGCATGACCACACAATAGTACTCCCAATTCAAATTACGTTACACAGTAGTACCCCTTATACACATTATGTCACACACTAGTGCCCCTTACACATCATGCCTACACAGTAATCCTTGTCACACTGTGGAGAAATCAGCAGTGCCTTGTGCGGCCAAGGAGGGACACTGCCCAGCAATGCCTCCCGCAGTCAGGGGGTAAAATTAAATATTAATGGCAGTGAAAAGGTATCTCTGAGCACTTCCTAGTAGTGGTGATGTAGTAATATATAAAAAAAAATAAGATTTTACTTACCGATAAATCTATTTCTCGTAGTCCGTAGTGGATGCTGGGACTCCGTCAGGACCATGGGGAATAGCGGCTCCGCAGGAGACAGGGCACAAAATTTAAAAGTTTGACCACTAGGTGGTGTGTACTGGCTCCTCCCCCTATGACCCTCCTCCAAGCCTCAGTTAGGATACTGTGCCCAGACGAGCGTACACAATAAGGAAGGATTTTGAATCCCGGGTAAGACTCATACCAGCCACACCAATCACACCGTACAACTTGTGATCTGAACCCAGTTAACAGTATGACAAACGTAGGAGCCTCTGAACAGACGGCTCACAACAATAACAACCCGATTTTTTTGTAACAATAACTATGTACAAGTATTGCAGACAATCCGCACTTGGGATGGGCGCCCAGCATCCACTACGGACTACGAGAAATAGATTTATCGGTAAGTAAAATCTTATTTTCTCTGACGTCCTAGTGGATGCTGGGACTCCGTCAGGACCATGGGGATTATACCAAAGCTCCCAAACGGGCGGGAGAGTGCGGATGACTCTGCAGCACCGAATGAGAGAACTCCAGGTCCTCCTTAGCCAGGGTATCAAATTTGTAGAATTTTACAAACGTGTTCTCCCCTGACCACGTAGCTGCTCAAGATGAGCCCACCTTCCTTGTGGAATGGGCCTTGACAGATTTAGGCTGTGGCAGGCCTGCCACAGAATGTGCAAGTTGAATTGTGCTACAAATCCAACGAGCAATCGTCTGCTTAGAAGCAGGAGCACCCAGCTTGTTGGGTGCATACAGTATAAACAGCGAGTCAGATTTTCTGACTCCAGCCGTCCTTGAAATATATATTTTCAATGCTCTGACAACGTCCAGCAACTTGGAATCCTCCAAATCGCTAGTAGCCGCAGGCACCACAATAGGCTGGTTCAGGTGAAACGCTAAAACCACCTTAGGCAGAAAGTGAGGACGCGTCCGCAGTTCTGCCCTGTCCGAATGGAAAATCAGATATGGGCTTTTATACGATAAAGCCGCCAATTCTGACACTCTCCTGGCTGAAGCCAGGGCCAGTAGCATGGTTACTTTCCATGTAAGATATTTCAAATCCACCGATTTGAGTGGCTCAAACAAATGGGATTTGAGAAAATCCAAAACTACATTAAGATCCCACGGTGCCACTGGGGGCACAACCGGGGGCTGTATATGTAGTACTCCTTTTACAAAAGTCTGGACTTCAGGAACTGAAGCCAATTCTTTCTGGAAGAAAATCGACAGGGCCGAAATTTGAACCTTAATGGACCCTAATTTGAGGCCCATAGACAATCCTGTTTGCAGGAAATGTAGGAATCGACCCAGTTGAAATTCCTCCGTCGGGGCCTTCCTGGCCTCACACCACGCAACATATTTTCTCCAAATGCGGTGATAATGTTGTGCAGTCACCTCCTTCCTGGCTTTTACCAGGGTAGGGATGACCTCTTCCGGAATGCCTTTTTCCCTTAGGATTCGGCGTTCAACCGCCATGCCGTCAAACGCAGCCGCGGTAAGTCTTGGAATAGACACGGTCCCTGCTGAAGCAGGTCCCGTCTTAGAGGTAGAGGCCATGGATCTTCCGTGAGCATCTCCTGAAGTTCCGGGTACCAAGTTCTTCTTGGCCAATCCGGAGCCACGAGTATCGTTCTTACTCCCCTTTGCCGTATAATTCTCAGTACTTTTGGTATGAGAGGCAGAGGAGGAAACACATACACTGACTGGTACACCCATGGTGTTACCAGAGCGTCTACAGCTATTGCCTGAGGGTCTCTTGACCTGGCGCAATACCTGTCCAGTTTTTTGTTGAGGCGGGACGCCATCATGTCCACCATTGGTCTTTCCCAATGGACCACAATCATGTGGAAGACTTCTGGATGAAGTCCCCACTCTCCCGGGTGCAGATCGTGTCTGCTGAGGAAGTCTGCTTCCCAGTTGTCCACTCCCGGGATGAACACAGCTGACAGTGCTAACACATGATTTTCTGCCCAGCGGAGAATCCTTGCAGCTTCTGCCATTGCCCTCCTGCTTCTTGTGCCGCCCTGTCTGTTTACGTGGGCGACTGCCGTGATGTTGTCCGACTGAATCAACACCGGCTGACCCTGAAGCAGAGGTTTTGCCAGGCTTAGAGCATTGTAGATTGCTCTTAGCTCCAGTATATTTATGTGAAGAGACGTCTCCAGGCTTGACCACACGCCCTGGAAGTTTCTTCCCTGTGTGACCGCTCCCCAGCCTCTCAGGCTGGCATCCGTGGTCACTAGGACCCAGTTCTGTATGCGGAATCTGCGGCCCTCTAACAGATGAGCACTCTGCAACCACCATAGCAGAGACACTCTTGTCCTTGTGGACAATTTTATCCGCTGATGCATCTGCAGATGCGATCCGGACCATTTGTCCAGCAGATCCCACTGAAAAGTTCGTGCATGGAATCTGCCGAATGGAATCGCTTCGTAAGAAGCTACCATTTTTCCCAGGACTCTTGTGCATTGATGCACAGATACTTTTCCTGGTTTTAGGAGGTTCCTGACTAGATCGGATAACTCCCTGGCTTTCTCCTCCGGAAGAAATACCTTTTTCTGAACAGTGTCCAGAATCATCCCTAGGAACAACAGACGTGTCGTCGGGATCAGTTGGGATTTTGGAAAATTCAGAATCCACCCGTGTTGTTGGAGCACTACTTGGGTTAGTGCTACTCCGACCTCCAGCTGTTCTCTGGATCTTGCCCTTATCAGGAGATCGTCCAAGTAAGGGATAATTAAGACGCCTTCTCTTCGAAGAAGGATCATCATTTCGGCCATTACCTTGGTAAAGACCCGGGGTGCCGTGGACAATCCAAACGGCAGCGTCTGAAACTGATAATGACAGTTTTGGACCACGAACCTGAGGTACCCTTTAGCGTGGAGTAATACCCCTGTCCCTGTTGTAGGAGGGGTACCTTGACTATCACCTGCTGAGAATACAGCTTGTGAATGGCCTCCAATACCGTCGCCCTGTCGGAGGGAGACGTTGGCAAAGCAGACTTTAGGAAACGGCGAGGAGGGGACTTCTCGAATTCCAACCTGTAACCCTGAGATACTACCTGCAGGATCCAGGGGTCCACCTGCGAGTGAGCCCACTGTGCGCTGAAATGTTTGAGGCGACCCCCCACCGCCCCTGAGTCTGCTTGTAAGGTCCCAGCGTCATGCTGACGCCTTTGTAGAAGCCGGGGAGGGCTTCTGCTCCTGGGAAGGAGCTGCTTGTTGCAGTCTCTTACCCTTTCCTTTGCCTCGGGGCAAATAGGAATGTCCTTTTGCTCGTTTGTTCTTATAGGAACGAAAGGACTGCGGCTGAAAAGCCTGCGGCTTTTTCTGCTGGGAGGTGAGCTGGGGTAAAAAGGTGGATTTTCCGGCCGTTGCCGTGGCCACCAGATCCGATAGACCGACCCCAAATAATTCCTCCCCCTTATACGGCAATACTTCCATATGTCGTTTGGAATCCGCATCACCTGACCACTGGCGCGTCCATAAACTTCTTCTGGCAGATATGGACATCGCACTTACTCTTGATGCCAGAGTGCAAATATCTCTCTGTGCATCTCGCATATAAAGAAATGCATCCTTTAACTGCTCTATAGTCAGTAAAATACTGTCCCTATCCAGGGTATCAATATTTTCAGACAGTGACTCCGACCAAGCCACGCCAGCACTGCACATCCAGGCTGAGGCGATTGCTGGTCTCAGTATAACACCCGTATGTGTGTATATACTTTTTAATGTATTCTCCAGCCTCCTATCAGCTGGATCCTTGAGGGCGGCCGTATCAGGAGACGGTAACGCCACTTGCTTTGATAAGCGTGTGAGCGCCTTATCCACCCTAGGAGGTGTTTCCCAGCGCGCCCTAACCTCTGGCGGGAAAGGGTATAATGCCAATAACTTCTTTGAAATTAGCAGTTTTCTATCTGGGGTAACCCACGCTTCATCACACACTTCATTCAGTTCCTCTGATTCAGGAAAAACTATCGGTAGTTTTTTCACACCCCACATAATACCCCTTTTTGTGGTACTTGCAGTATCAGAGATATGCAAAGCCTCCTTCATTGCCGTGATCATATAACGTGTGGCCCTACTGGAAAATACGTTTGTTTCTTCACCGTCGACACTGGATTCAGTGTCAGTGTCTGGGTCTGTGTCGACCGACTGAGGTAAAGGGCGTTTTACAGCCCCTGACGGTGTCTGAGACGCCTGGACAGGTACTAACTGGTTTGCCGGCTGTCTCATGTCGTCAACCGACTTTTGTAGCGTGCTGACACTATCCCGTAATTCCATAAACAAAGCCATCCATTCTGGTGTCGACTCCCTAGGGGGTGACATCACCATTACAGGCAATTGCTCCGCCTCCACGCCAACATCGTCCTCATACATGTCGACACACACGTACCGACACACAGCAGACACACAGGGAATGCTCTGATAGAAGACAGGACCCCACTAGCCCTTTGGGGAGACAGAGGGAGAGTTTGCCAGCACACACCCAAGCGCTATAAATATATATAGGGACAACCTTAATAAGTGTGTTCCCTTTATAGCAGCTCAAATATTATAAAAATCGCCAATAAGTGCCCCCCCTCTCTGTTTTTACCCTGTTTCTGTAGTGCAGTGCAAGGGAGAGTCCTGGGAGCCTTCCTCGCAGCGGAGCTGGGCAGGAAAATGGCGCTGTGTGCTGAGGAGAATAGGCCCCGCCCCCTTTTCGGCAGGCTTCTTCTCCCGGTTTTTTGGGAACCTGGCAGGGGTTAAATACATCCATATAGCCCCAGGGGCTATATGTGATATATTTTAGCCAGAATAGGTATATTACATTGCTGCCCAGGGCGCCCCCCCCAGCGCCCTGCACCCTCAGTGACCGCTGGTGTGAAGTGTGCGGAGAGCAATGGCGCACAGCTGCAGTGCTGTGCGCTACCTCATGAAGACTGAGACGTCTTCTGCCGCCGGTTTCTGGACCTCTTCTCTATTCGGCATCTGCAAGGGGGTCGGCGGCGCGGCTCCGGTGACCCATCCAGGCTGTACCTGTGATCGTCCCTCTGGAGCTAGTGTCCAGTAGCCTACGAAGCAAATCCATCCTGCACGCAGGTGAGTTCACTTCTTCTCCCCTAAGTCCCTCGTTGCAGTGAGCCTGTTGCCAGCAGGACTCACTGAAAATAAAAAACCTAACAAACTTTTTCTAAGCAGCTCTTTAGGAGAGCCACCTAGATTGCACCCTGCTCGGACGGGCACAAAAACCTAACTGAGGCTTGGAGGAGGGTCATAGGGGGAGGAGCCAGTACACACCACCTAGTGGTCAAACTTTTAAATTTTGTGCCCTGTCTCCTGCGGAGCCGCTATTCCCCATGGTCCTGACGGAGTCCCAGCATCCACTAGGACGTCAGAGAAATAGCATTCTAGTAGTTTATTTTGAGATTCTTCACTGTGGTGCATTGTGGTGCCGAACACCAGTGCCAGCTCTTGGCTGCTGTGCGAACCACCAGCCCAGGCACTGCCACTACTATGTGATTCCACTCCCTAGCCAAGGGTGGCACCAAGCAGCGCCCCCCTCCTCGGCCAGTGCACCTGGTGAGTGCCATCCTGGCCAATGGGTAGATAACCTCCTGTCCCCAGCACATAGCCGTAGCCTCAATCCCGCTACCAGCACATAGCCGTAGTCTCCATCCCCCTCCCAGCACATAGCCGTAATCTCCATTCCCCTCCCAGCACATAGCCTTCATCTCCCTACCAGCACATAGCCATGGTCTCCCCCCTCCCTGCACATAGCCATGGTCTCCCCCCTCCCTGCACATAGTCCTCTCCCCTCCCAGCACATAGCAGTGATCGCAAAAACGCGCTATTGCGCGTATTTTACCCTGAAACTGTCACCTGGGACCCACTTTTAGAAAATGAGCGGGTCCCATAGGACGCGCTCATTCTAGATCTGTGTGTCAGCGCCCTAACCAATCAGCGGCACACAGGAGGTGACTGGCTTCTTCCCCAGCCAGTCACCTCCTGTAGTCTCCAGAGCCTGCGGTGTCTCCCTCTCATTGGCCGCCAGTCCGGCACGCTGCGGCTTTGAATCCTCCTCCCGCTGCGCTCTGATCCTAGGCACCGCTGCCAGCACGTATGCTGGCATGTATCTGTGCTGCAGCACTGGCAGAGACTGGCCCCGCTCACCCAGCAGTGTCACCAGCGCCCTCCTCCTATGCAACGGTGAGTGCCGCTCGAGTCTGTCACTGCTCCATGCTGTGCTGTGTCCATGCTGAGAGACAGCATGATACTCTGTGCCCTTGCACTATCCCGGCCGGCATGCCTCACCTATAGACTGTGCCCCTGCATGGTAAGATGGGAGCGCTGCAGGGGGAAGGGGCACTAGGGATTGTGTGTGCTGCGGGGGAGCGCCGGTGACAATGTGCTGCGGGGGGGGGGGGGGGGGGGGGGGGGGGGGGGGAGCGCAGCAGACTATATGTGCTCTCCGGCAGGGGATGTCAGGGCTGAGAGCTGGTGCCTATGTATGTGCTGCGGGGCAGGGGGGAGTGAGCGCCGGTGACTTTTTGTGTGTTGTGCGGGGGGAGAGGTGAGAGTTGGTTGCTTTATATGTGCTGGGTGGGAGGTTTAGAGCAGGCTCCTACATATGTCACACTGGGCTCAGTGGCCTTCGCTGCAGCACCAGCGCAGGAAGAGGACCAGAGCTGCTGCACTACATGTCAGTCATCACTCCTCCCCTCGGCACCCCCACTGACACCCGTGATGACTGTGGACACCCCATTCCCTTGCTGACACCCGCGATCACCCCCTCCACTGACACATGCGATGACTATGGACACCCCCTTCCCGCGCAATCACTGTGGACACCACCCTCCCCCGCTGACACCCGCAATGACTGTAGACACCCCCTCCACTGACACCCACGATCACTGTGTCTGGGGATGACAACGGGGGGATCCGAGATGGTGGCTACAATGTGTCTAAATGGTCACCTGGTGCAATGTGTATAACGCGCTGTACCTGGTGCAATGTGTATAACGCGCTGTACCTGGTGCAATGTGTATAACGCGCTGTACCTGGCGCAATGTGTATAACGCGCTGTGCCTGGCGCAATGTGTATAACGCGCTGTGCCTGGCGCAATGTGTATAACGTGCTCTGCCTGGCGCAATGTGTATAACGTGCTCTGCCTGGCGCAATGTGTATAACGTGCTCTGCCTGGCGCAATGTGTATAATGTGCTCTGCCTGGCGCAATGTGTCTAACGTGCTCTGCCTGGCGCAATGTGTATAACGTGCTCTGCCTGGCGCAATGTGTGTAACGTGCTCTGCCTGGCGCAATATGTATAACATGCTCTGCCTGGCGCAATATGTATAACATGCTGTACCTGGAGCAAAGTGTAGAATATGCACTATCTGGCGCAATATGTATAAAGTGCTCTACCTGGCGCAGTGTGTATAGGAGGTTCTACCTGGTGCAATGTGTATAAGCGGCACTACTGTGTGGTGTAATGTGAATTGGCACTATTATGTGGTCACGCCCCGTCCCCATGAAGCCATGCCCCTAAAATTTTGTGGCGCGCACTGCCTATCCTTTACTGTCTGGGAGGTGGAACACCAATTCACTTTCTGCCTAAGGGCACCAAAATGTCTTGTTACACGTCTGGTGCAGGGTGTCCTGCATGCTACACAGCCCAGCAGCATTGTCGCCCCTTCCCCCCCACCTTGCAACACTTTTGTAGTGTCCAAACAAGATTAAGATTAATACGAACCTTCATTCCGATAGTACCCAGAAAAAGACTGGTAGGACCCCAATTATTAAAAGTGAGGGGTCCCTGGGACCCACTTTTTTTTTGGCTCAGCGCGATCACTGCATAGTCTCCACCCTCCCTGCATATAGTCTTCTCCCCTCCCTGCATACAGTCCTCTCCCCACCCAGTACATAGTCTTCCCCTCCCTGCATATAGTCCTTTCCCCTGTGATGAGCTGGGCATCGTCTGGGCTGGAGGATTGCACAGTACGTAGGCAGGAACACCACACTTCGGCACCGCACCTCACTTCGTGAAAAAGGTGAAAGTATACTACAGCTCCCAGCAACCCTTGATGCCAGGAGTTCCCGACAGCAAGGGCTGCTGGGAACTGTAGCTTACTTTCATATTCTTCACTAGTGCATTGCTGAACACCGGCACCTGTTCCTGCCTACTGTGAGATCCTCCAGCACAGGCGATGCCACGACTAAGTGATTCCACCCATTGGCCGAGGGTGGCACTGCCGGGTGGCGTCCCCTCCTCAGCTGGCGCCCCTGGTGAGTACCATCCTGGCCAGTGGGTCAATACGCCCCTGTGTAGCTGTTCAAACAAGTCAGTCATCAGGCCTCATCCTTCGGGAATAAGAAAGAATGCATAGCACATACAGGCTTACTTCATACACACTTAAAACATTTTCACTTTTTCTGTTTGGTAAAATGTACAATGCATACTTTAAGCAACAGAAAAACATTATTGGAGAACACACACAACAGCACAAAGTGAATGTACAAACTCTGTAGATACTAGAAACCCTGATGCTCACAGTTCTGTTGCAGCAATGTTAACCTTTGTGTCCCTTGCATGCCATGATAGATTTACAAAACAGTACTCCTGATGACAGTCTTTAAGAAAGTATGGCAGAATTGTATACTAGTCTATATTTGTTTTCAACTATTAAGCAAGAGCAGTATTATAAATCATATTTGGAAAATCCCTTATCCAAAATGGTATAGTTTTACCCTTTGTAAAGTATGGACATGGTAGTAAAACTAGTTTTATGGCTGCCAATAACCGTTATCTGTATTCAGCAGATAATCTACAACTACCGAGACACTGGCATGAAGATGATGCAGTTTTCTCTACATCTTGTAATACTGTTTGTTGCCTTCAGTTGTAAAGCAGAAGTAAACCAGACAGATTTTGATGGTCTCAACAGTGAGACAATTTCGACATATATAAAAAACTCTTCTGATGTTCAAAGCTACTCCTTTGGTGATAAAAATTCTATACATGTAAGTAAAAATAGAAATCTGCTAATAAAACAGGGCTCCAGAACAACTGAAAGCACACGGATGACAACAGTCACACATAAAATGGCACCATTAACCACTGGAACAGAGCAAAGTAGCAAAACCCATACCATGAACATCATTTCCAACAATAGATGTACCTGGAAAGAGGAGAAATATAAGACTGGAATAATGATATGTATCATTATAATAGCGCTGTTAGTGCTGATTTGTGCAGTGTTGATCATATGCTCGGTGGCACTGGCAAATAAAATATCCAGACTTAAAAAGAAGCTCACACAAACAAAGCGTCAGGCAAGGAGCAATGGAGACTTTCTAAGTGCTTCCAGTATTCTGTGGCCAACGGGAATGGAAACATGGCAAAGAAAAGCTCAGGCAGCAATGGAAACCATGGATGAGATTGCTTTGGGAGATACAAGTAACTCCTCTGACGATGAGAAACACAAGCTCATGGCAACTCAAGCACTAGAAAAATCAATAGAGACTAAAATGGAGGACAAAACCACAGACTCAACAACTGATGAAATCATTACAACAGTATCCACAGTCGAAGTCTAATATTATTTTATGTTGATACGAATTTTATCAAATGAGATCATTAACCTGAAAAAATCTAGTAATACATGTTGTGTACAATATAAATAAAACATCTTTTTGTCATTATTATGCTTATATAGACCCAGATTTATCAAAGTTTAATGATAAAGTGCCAACCAATAAGAAGTCACTTTACAGGCTGTATTTGAAAAATGACAGGTGCTCACTGGTTGGTACTTTATGCCTCTCCAAGCTTTGATAAAGCTAGGCCATAGACAGTAAGTATTAATGTTATTAGGGATAACCATCCTTTAACCAACTTGATAGTTAACTTTGACGGTATAAAACTATCTGCAAGGGAACCAACAATTGGTTTCACCCACCGATGGTCATAAGTGCTTTCCTATTCAAGGGGATGTGGGCCAATCACAGCCTGGGGGTGGAGCTATGCTCAGTGTCCCGGATTCTTGTAGGGAAAAAAAACCCTCCAAAAAAACTGATGGTACTGCACCATAGATGGCAGGAAACAATTTGGTTCTCCACCATCGATGGCAAAAGTATTTAACATCAGGTATAGACCATCAATGATTTTGAATCATCAATGGTCATCCCTAGTTGCTATTATTGTCAAAGTGGTTAGCCTTGTGACTAGCAATACAACAGACTATGTGGTCTATTTACTAAGCCTTGGACGGAGATAAAGGGGATGGAAATAAAGTACCAGTCAACCAGCTCCTGTCATTTTTCAAACCAAGCCTGTGACATGGTGGTTAGGAGATGATTAGCTGGTACTTTATCCCCATCCACTTTATCATCACCCATGGCTTAGTAAATAGACCCCTATATATCAAAGATTAATCAGTTGCCATCAACACATCATGAGTTGAAAACGGTTATGCTGATGGTAAAACTATAATTTGCAAATTATTGACTCTTTGGTACAAAAAGTTAACTAGTGTTCACTCTAGGTGCTGATCAGTGAGGAGGGCATATTTTAATTTTGAAGGGCAATACATCACATCTAAAATATGCCCTCCTCACTGATCAGCACCCTTCACCTAGAGTGAACAGTATTAAATGACACAGACTTTGTAATGACTTTACAGTTTGAATTTAATCATTTTATATCATGTATTTTACACAGATATGAGGGTGTTTGACTCATTTTTTATCAAACTGAGTGGATCCCACAGGACACGCTCCAGACAACAGGATATGGCCGTCTCACCTTATCCAATCACTAAGGGGCATTGCTCACTGATTTGTCGGTACAGGAGGAAGAGACTACCTCTCTCTCATTCTGTTCCCATATATTGCACAGAATGAAATGGTATGATGCAGCGCTCAACCTTCAGATAATATCATTTTAATCTGTAATCATTAAGGCTGGTCACCTTAGTTGCAGCAGCTCGCCAAAACATTAAGTACTCAGTGCACTGGTGTACTATATCTCTATCATTGCACAGAATGCCAGACAAACTGGGACCATCCATTGGTGTACCTCCATTGGGGAGGGGGGGTTATGTTGTGGTTTGCTGGTATGTGTGTTGTAGGAGCAGATCACCATGTGTGTATGGTGGTTGACATGGAGTGCTGCTTGTTGAAGGCCCCAGCTGCCAGAGGTAGGGTATGGTCTCTAGCTGGTATGCACTACTTGCTGCAAGTGGAGGAAGTAGGTTGGGTTGCTTTTTGTTCTCTCATGTGGAGTTCAATTCATTGCCTTCCTGGTTGTGCAGGGATACAGCCCTCCTTCCCAGGATCAGTTCTGGGGATGTCTTCTGCTAACCTCTACTGCATATAATTTGATTATGACATCCGTGGGTCTGGCAGGGGTTATGGAAACTATTTTATTGCATTTAGATTTGTCTAAATAGAAGTTGCACAACCTAAAATACATGCAGCTTACTGACAGGACATCGAGGCTTCCATACATATTGTGATGTGGATATCTAACACAACACAATGTGATGTGGATGTATAACGTGACCGAGGTGTGTGTACATACAGATATGCCCTGGTACACTTGCCGCAGTCACGTCAAACTGCTTTTCTCTGCGCGACAGGCATTGTGTATTGAGGACAATTGAATGAGGGAACATCTGTATATGTATGCCAAATCTCCCCCTCCCCCCCCAGCTTTCCCTGTCCAACCCAATGTTTACTATCACCTAACATGCACAGCGAGCGCAGTTGGTGAAGGGGCGTACGCCACGAACATTAGGTTTTGATGGATATGTGCCTCAGCCGCAATTAGGTCAACATGCAAATATGCGTGAAGGCCTAATTACATAAATATATATATATATATATATATATATATATATATATATATATATATATATAAAATAAGAATTTACTCACCGGTAATTCTATTTCTCGTAGTCCGTAGTGGATGCTGGGAACTCCGTAAGGACCATGGGGAATAGCGGGCTCCGAAGGAGACTGGGCACTCTAAGAAAGAATTAGGACTACCTGGTGTGCACTGGCTCCTCCCTCTATGCCCCTCCTCCAGACCTCAGTTAGGGAAACTGTGCCCGGAAGAGCAGACACAAAAAGGAAGGGATTTGGAATCCCGGGTAAGACTCATACCAGCCACACCAATCACACACCGTACAACTGGTGATACTATATCCAGTTAACAGTATGAACAACAACTGAGCCTCACGAACAGATGGCTCAGAACAATAACCCTTTAGTTAGGCAATAACTATATACAAGTATTGCAGACAATCCGCACTTGGGATGGGCGCCCAGCATCCACTACGGACTACGAGAAATAGAATTACCGGTGAGTAAATTCTTATTTTCTCTGACGTCCTAGTGGATGCTGGGAACTCCGTAAGGACCATGGGGATTATACCAAAGCTCCCAAACGGGCGGGAGAGTGCGGATGACTCTGCAGCACCGAATGAGCAAACTCAAGGTCCTCCTCAGCCAGGGTATCAAACTTGTAGAATTTTGCAAATGTGTTTGAATCCGACCAAGTAGCAGCTCGGCAAAGTTGTAAAGCCGAGACCCCTCGGGCAGCCGCCCAAGAAGAGCCCACTTTCCTCGTGGAATGGGCATTTACAGATTTAGGATGCGGCAGTCCAGCCGCAGAATGTGCAAGTTGAATCGTGCTACAGATCCAGCGAGCAATAGTCTGCTTAGAAGCAAGAGCACCCAGCTTGTTGGGTGCATACAGGATAAATAGCGAGTCAGTTTTCCTGACTCCAGCCGTCCTGGAAACATAATTTTTCAGGGCCCTGACTACGTCCAGGAACTTGGAATCCTCCAAGTCCCGAGTAGCCGCAGGCACCACAATAGGTTGGTTCACATGAAAAGCTGAAACCACCTTAGGAAGGAATTGGGAACGAGTCCTCAATTCCGCCCTATCCATATGAAAAATCAGATAAGGGCTTTTTCATGACAAAGCCGCCAATTCTGATACACGCCTGGCCGACGCCAAGGCCAACAGCATGACCACTTTCCACGTGAGGTATTTTAGCTCCACGGTTTTAAGTGGCTCAAACCAATGCGACTTTAGGAAATCCAACACCACGTTGAGATCCCACGGTGCCACTGGAGGCACAAAAGGGGGCTGAATATGCAGCACTCCTTTAACAAAAGTCTGAACTTCAGGCAGTGAAGCCAGTTCTTTTTGGAAGAAAATCGACAGAGCCGAGATCTGGACCTTAATGGAACCCAATTTTAGGCCCATAGTCACTCCTGACTGTAGGAAGTGCAGAAATCGACCGAGCTGAAATTCCTCCGTTGGGGCCTTCCTGGCCTCACACCAAGCAACACTTTTTCGCCATATGCGGTGATAATGTCTTACGGTCACATCTTTCCTAGCTTTAATCAGCGTAGGAATGACTTCCTCCGGAATGCCCTTTTCTATTAGGATCCGGTGTTCAACAGCCATGCCGTCAAACGCAGCCGCGGTAGGTCTTGGAACAGACAGGGCCCCTGCTGCAGCAGGTCCTGTCTGAGCGGCAGAGGCCATGGGTCCTCTGAGATCATTTCTTGAAGTTCTGGGTACCAAGCTCTTCTTGGCCAATCCGGAACCACAAGTATAGCTCTTACTCCTCTCCTTCTTATTATTCTCAGTACCTTGGGTATGAGAGGCAGAGGAGGGAACACATAAACCGACTGGTACACCCACGGTGTCACTAGAGCGTCCACAGCTATCGCCTGAGGGTCCAATGACCTGGTGCAATATCTTTTAAGCTTTTTGTTGAGGCGGGACGCCATCATGTCCACCTGTGGCCTTTCCCAACGGTGTACAATCATTTGGAAGACTTCTGGATGAAGTCCCCACTCTCCCGGGTGGAGGTCGTGCCTGCTGAGGAAGTCTGCTTCCCAGTTGTCCACTCCCGGAATGACAGTGCTAACACATGATTTTCCGCCCATCGGAGAATCCTTGTGGCTTCTGCCATCGCCATCCTGTTTCTTGTGCCGCCCTGACGGTTTACATGGGCGACCGCCGTGATGTTGTCTGACTGGATCAGCACCGGCTGGTGTTGAAGCAGGGGTCTTGCCAGACTTAGGGCATTGTAAATGGCCCTTAGTTCCAGAATATTTATGTGTAGGGAAGTCTTCTGACTCGTCCATAGTCCTTGGAAGTTTCTTCCCTGTGTGACTGCCCCCCAACCTCGAAGGCTGGCATCCGTGGTCACCAGGACCCAGTCCTGTATGCCGAATCTGCGGCCCTCTAGAAGATGAGCACTCTGCAGCCACCACAACAGCGACACCCTGGTCCTTGGAGACGGGGTTATCAGCCGTTGCATCTGAAGATGCGATCCGGACCACTTGTCCAACAGATCCCACTGAAAGATCCTTGCATGGAACCTTCCGAATGGAATTGCTTCGTAAGAAGCTACCATCTTTCCCAGGACTCGCGTGCAGTGGTGCACCGACACCTGTTTTGGTTTTAGGAGGTCTCTGACTAGAGATGACAACTCCTTGGTCTTCTCCTCCGGGAGAAACACCTTTATCTGTTCTGTGTCCAGAACCATCCCCAGGAACAGTAGACGCGTTGTAGGAACCAGCTGCGACTTTGGAATATTCAGGATCCAGCCGTGCTGCTGTAGCACTTCCCGAGCTAGTGCTACTCCGATCAACAACTGTTCCCTGGACCTCGCCTTTATAAGGAGATCGTCCAAGTACGGGATAATTATAACTCCCTTTTTTCGAAGGAGTATCATCATTTCGGCCATTACCTTGGTAAATACCCTCTGTGCCGTGGACAGACCAAACGGCAACGTCTGGAATTGGTAATGACAGTCCTGTACCACAAATCTGAGGTACTCCTGGTGAGGAGGGTAAATGGGGACATGCAGGTAAGCATCCTTGACGTCCAGTGATACCATGTAATCCCCTTGGTCCAGGCTTGCAATAACCGCCCTGAGCGATTCCATTTTGAACTTGAACCTTCTTATATAAGTGTTCAAGGATTTCAAATTTAAAATGGGTCTCACCGAACCGTCCGGTTTCGGTACCACAAACATTGTGGAATAGTAACCCCGTCCCTGTTGAAGGAGGGGTACTTTGGTTATCACCTGCTGGGAGTACAGCTTGTGAATCGCCTCCAGCACCGCCTCCCTGTCTGGGGGAGTAGTTGGCAAGGCTGATTTGAGGAAACGGCGAGGGGGAGACGTCTCGAATTCCAGCTTGTACCCCTGAGATACCACTTGTAGAATCCAGGGATCCACCCGTGAGCGAACCCACTGGTCGCTGAAGTTCCGGAGACGGGCCCCCACCGCACCTGGCTCCACCTGTGGAGCCCCAGCGTCATGCGGTGGACTTAGAGGAAGCGGGAGAGGACTTTTGTTCCTGGGAACTTGCTGTTTGGTGCAGCTTTTTCCCCCTACCTCTGCCTCTGGGCAGAAAGGACGCGCCTTTAACCCGCTTGCCTTTCTGGGGCCGAAAGGACTGTACCTGATAATACGGTGCTTTCTTTGGCTGTGAGGGAACATGGGGTAAAAATGTCAACTTCCCAGCCGTCGCTGTGGAAACAAGGTCCGAGAGACCATCCCCAAACAATTCCTCACCCTTGTAAGGCAAAACCTCCATGTGCCTTTTAGAATCTGCATCACCTGTCCACTGCCGAGTCCATAATACTCTCCTGGCAGAAATGGACATTGCATTTATTCTAGATGCCAGTTGGCAAATATCCATCTGTGCATCTCTCATGTATAAGACTACGTCTTTAATATGCTCTACAGTTAGCAATATAGTGTCCCTGTCAAGGGTATCAATGTTATCAGACAGGGAATCTGACCACGCAGCTGCAGCACTGCACATCCATGCTGATGCAATAGCCGGTCTCAGTATAATACCCGAGTGTGTATATACAGACTTCAGGATAGCCTCCTGCTTTCTATCCGCAGGCTCCTTTAGGGCAGCCGTATCCGGAGACGGTAGTGCCACCTTCTTTGACAAGCGTGTGAGCGCTTTATCCACCCTAGGGGATGTCTCCCAACGTATCCTATCCTCTGGCGGGAAAGGGTACGCCCTTAGTAACTTTTTGGAAATTACCAGTTTCTTATCGGGGGAAACCCACGCTTCATCACACACTTCATTTAACTCTTCAGAAGGGGGAAAAACCACAGGTTGCTTTTTCTCCCCAAACATAATACCCTTTTTTGTGGTACCAGGGTTAATGTCAGAAATGTGCAACACATTTTTCATTGCCGTAATCATGTAACGGATGGCCCTATTGGAATGTACACTAGTCTCATCGTCGTCGACACTGGAGTCAGTATCCGTGTCGACATCTGTGTCTGCCATCTGAGGTAGCGGGCGTTTTTGAGCCCCTGATGGCTTTTGAGACGCCTGGGCAGGCACGGACTGAGAAGCCGGCTGTCCCACATCTGCTGTGTCATCAAACCTCTTATGTAAGGAGTTGACACTGTCACGTAATTCCTTCCACATATCCATCCACTCAGGTGTCGACCCCGCAGGGGGTGACATCACATTTATCGGCACCTGCTCCGCCTCCACATAAGCCTCCTCATCAAACATGTCGACACAGCCGTACCGACACTCCGCACACACACAGGGAATGCTCTGACTGAGGACAGGACCCCACAAAGTCCTTTGGGGAGACAGAGACAGAGTATGCCAGCACACACCACAGCGCTATAAATCACAGGGATGTACACTATAATGAGTGATATTACCCTATAGCAGCTATATATATATATATATATATATATATATATATATATATATATAAAAACAAATACTCTCCCTCTGTGCTTTTACACAACAAGAAAATGGGGAATATAGATATGGCTGCCCAAATTCCGCTAAGACCCTTGTTAGGAGGGACTAAAAATAGAAATATGTAGCAATAGAGGAATAGGCGCCCTTGGGATATACTTCCTCCCAATAATAAATAGGATTCAGCAGGAATCTCTAGACATGTATAAGTATATGTTTGCTCAATATCTTAGAGCATAAAAATCACATTAACATGTTCCAAACAATTATACAGAGGACAAGTAGAATAACTTTTACAGACTCCTCCTTCTCCTTATAACAAATTTGTTACACCAATCTCCAAACTTGCTATAAGGAGAAGGAGGAGTCTGTAAAAGTTATTCTACTTGTCCTCTGTATAATTGTTTGGTGTCATTTGTTAAGGATGGATACTTAATTCTCTGTACCATTGCTTGTGTTTTTATGTTTTAATACATTTTATATGGAACATGTTAATGTGATTTTTATGCTCTAAGATATTGAGCAAACATATACTTATACATGTCTAGAGATTCCTGCTGAATCCTATTTATTATTGGGAGGAAGTATATCCCAAGGGCGCCTATTCCTCTATTGCTACATATATATATATATATATATATATATATATATATATATATATACATATATATATATATATATATATATAGTATTTGCACCTAAATTTAGTGCCCCCCCTCTCTTTTTTTACCCTATTGAGCCTGGAAACTGCAGGGGAGAGCCTGGGGAGCGTCCTTCCAGCGGAGCTGTGAGAGGAAATGGCGCCAGTGTGCTGAGGGAGATAGCCCCGCCCCCTTCACGGCGGACTTCTCCCGCTTTTTTTATGGATATATGGCAGGGGATTTTACACATATATAGTCTTAATGACTATATTATGTGTATTTTTTGCCAATGTAAGGTAATCTTATTGCAGCCCAGGGCGCCCCCCCCCCCCCCCAGCGCCCTGCACCCATCAGTGACCAGAGTGTGAGGTGTGCATGGGGAGCAATGGCGCAAAGCTGCAGTGCTGTGCGCTACCTTAATGAAGACCGGAGTCTTCAGCCGCCGATTTCCTGGACGTTCTTCTTGCTTCTGGCTCTGCAAGGGGGACGGCGGCGCGGCTCCGGGACCGGACGACCGAAGCTGGGCCTGTGTTCGATCCCTCTGGAGCTAATGGTGTCCAGTAGCCTAGAAGCCCAAGCTAGCTGCAAGCAGGTAGGTTCGCTTCTCTCCCCTAAGTCCCTCGTAGCAGTGAGTCTGTTGCCAGCAGATCTCACTGAAAATAAAAAACCTAAATATACTTTCTTTCAGGAGAGCCCCTAGTGTGCATCCAGCTCGAGCCAGGCACAGATTCTAACTGAGATCTGGAGGAGGGGCATAGAGGGAGGAGCCAGTGCACACCAGGTAGTCCTAATTCTTTCTTAGAGTGCCCAGTCTCCTTCGGAGCCCGCTATTCCCCATGGTCCTTACGGAGTTCCCAGCATCCACTAGGACGTCAGAGAAATATATATATATATATATATATATATATATAAAATTAAAAACGTATACCGACTATGCCTAGGTGTAACTCTTGCAATGGTTGTGTCAACTGCAAGTTAACATGGGGTCCCCAGTTAGAAGACAATAGCTGGTGCCAACTACTTCATTTCCTGAAACTACTTAATTCTGAGTGTAAGAGTTGCAGCGCCTCCTTTCTGGTTAAGGTCACTGGATCGCCTTGAGCGCATGCTTTGGATCGGGAATACTCGATTGCTGGCAGGAGCATTGATTCAGGACGTTCAACACGAGACAGTTAGCGGATAAATATTAATCTTTGTTTCTTGACACTTATACGTACTTTATTACTGTGTATTACTGACTTGGAGATTGAAGTTATAACTTTATATGCGGCACTTTCCCAGTTTTACACATGCATGTGGCACAGCCATAATCCAGCACTTTGTCAATTTATCCAATTTCTACTGGTTAGTTAAAATAGGTCACGTAGCTCAACAAAAATCTATAATCTAATTTCTACATTATCAAATAAATTTTTGTATCATATACAGTGTCATACTATGCAATACGTAGTATACTGTGAGTTGTAGGTATGAGAAATGACAAAGACCCAACCACATGCTTTAATGTAAAGTTTTTTTACCCACTACTGATACATTTTACTAATGCTTTATTCCCCACTCCAAAGCTCGGGAGCAGTTCATCGATAAAAGATTATGTGGTAGATTACTAAAGCTCCTAAAATGGACATGGTGGTACTGCCCATAGCAACCAGACTCTACATTGCTCTACTGCATCGTAGAAAATGATAGACAGAATCGGATTGGTTGCTATGGGCAACATCACCACGTGTATGTTCTAGAAGCTTTTGTAAATTCTACCCCTATGTCTTCTGAAGTCTCTACTCCTCACGCTCTCTTTCCTGAATCAGTATTGCTGGAATCACTTAAACCTGAAACACACCTGCAATACTTCTAAGTAAATATCTACTAATGTCTGTTAACCATAATTGGATACAATGCTGACCTAGTTTTTCTTTGATAAATAGTGGCAAACTGCTCTAATCAAGCTGGTAACAATCCTCAGGTGCTGCGGGAGGGGGTTACTCTAGACAAGAAAAACAAAAGGGATTTTTCCCACGCACTCTGCTGGCTGTTAGTAAGAAGAACTATATACTATGTAATAATAGAAAATTTAGAGCTCTTTGTTACATGTTTTGCAAAAGATATGATAAGCCTCCAGGCCACTTCACGGCTGCTCTATTACTGGAGGTCCCTAACTAAGCATAAGTCCAGGGCTTGGACACCACAAAGTCGGTTCAGGCCCGACCACCCTAGGGCAGCACACCATTGAAATACTAAAGTGTTAATATGTGTTAAGAAAGAAGCAGAAGCTATGGGTTAGAAAGTGCTACAAAAATAAGGGTGTTAATAAAATACTCAAAAGAGTAATATTAGTGAAAAAATAGGAGTGTTACATAAGTGCTAAATACACTGCTCAAAAAAATAAAGGGAACACTAAAATAACACATCCTAGATCTGAATGAATGAACTATTCTTATTAAATACTTTGTTCTTTACATAGTTGAATGTGCTGACAACAAAATCACACAAAAAATAAGATTTTACTCACCGGTAAATCTATTTCTCGTAGTCCGTAGGGGATGCTGGGGACTCCGTAAGGACCATGGGGAATAGACAGGCTCCGCAGGAGACTGGGCACTCTAAGAAAGATTTAGTACTACTGGTGTGCACTGGCTCCTCCCTCTATGCCCCTCCTTCAGACCTCAATTAAGGAAACTGTGCCCGGAAGAGCTGACATTACAAGGAAAGGATTTTGGAATCCAGGGTAAGACTCTTACCAGCCACACCAATCACACCGTATAACTTGTGATAACTTACCCAGTCAACAGTATGAACAACAATAGAGCATCAACAATGGATGCAAACATAACGTAACCCTTTATTAAGCAATAACTATATACACGTATTGCAGAAAGTGCGCACTTGGGATGGGCGGCCAGCATCCACTACGGACTACGAGAAATAGATTTACCGGTGAGTAAAATCTTATTTTCTCTAACGTCCTAGTGGATGCTGGGGACTCCGTAAGGACCATGGGGATTATACCAAAGCTCCCAAACGGGCGGGAGAGTGCGGATGACTCTGCAGCACCGAATGGGCAAACACAAGGTCCTCCTCAGCCAGGGTATCAAACTTGTAGAACTTAGCAAATGTGTTTGAACCCAACCAAGTAGCTGCTCGGCAAAGCTGTAATGCCGAGACCCCTCGGGCAGCCGCCCAAGAAGAGCCCACTTTCCTTGTGGAATGGGCTTTCACTGATTTTGGATGCGGCAATCCAGCCGCAAAATGAGCCTGCTGAATCGTGCTACAGATCCAGCGAGCAATGGTTTGCTTTGAAGCAGGAGCACCCAGCTTGTTGGATGCATACAGGATAAACAGCGAGTCAGTCTTCCTGACTCCAGCCGTCCTGGCTACATAGATCTTCAAAGCCCTGACTACATCAAGCAACTTGGAATCCTCCAAGTCACGAGTAGCCGCAGGCACCACAATATGGTTCAAATGAAAAGATGACACCACTTTCGGCAGAAACTGCGGACGAGTCCGTAATTCTGCCCTGTCCATATGGAAAACCAGAAAGGGGCTTTTACATGACAAAGCCGCCAATTCTGACACACGCCTAGCCGAAGCTAAGGCCAATAACATGACCACCTTCCACGTGAGATACTTTAGCTCCACGGTCCTAAGTGGCTCAAACCAGTGGGATTTCAGGAAACCCAACACCACGTTGAGATCCCAAGGTGCCACTTGTGGCACAAAAGGGGGCTGAATATGCAGCACTCCCTTAACAAACGTCTGAACTTCAGGAAGAGAAGCCAGTTCCTTTTGAAAGAAAATGGATAGGGCCGAAATCTGGACCTTTATGGACCCCAACTTCAGGCCCATAGTCACTCCAGACTGTAGGAAGTGCAGGAACCGGCCCAGCTGGAATTCCTCTGTAGGGGCCTTCCTGGCCTCACACCAGGCAACATATTTTCGCCATATACGGTGATAGTGTTTTGCTGTCACGTCCTTCCTAGCCTTTATCAGCGTAGGAATAACATCATCCGGAATGCCTTTTTCCGCTAGGATCCTGCGTTCAACCGCCATTCCGTCAAACGCAGCCGCGGTAAGTCTTGGAACAGACCGGGCCCCTGCTGCAACAGGTCCTGTCTGAGAGGCAGAGGCCATGGGTCCTCTGTGAGCATTTCTTGCAGTTCCGGGTACCAAGTCCTTCTTGGCCAATCTGGAACAATGAGTATTGTTCTCACTCCTCTTTTTCTTACGATTCTCAGCACCTTTGGTATGAGAGGAAGAGGAGAAAACACATAGACCGACTGGAACACCCACGGTGTTACCAGGGCGTCCACCGCTATCGCCTGAGGGTCTCTTGACCTGGCGCAATACCTTTGTAGCTTTTTGTTGAGACGGGACGCCATCATGTCCACCTGTGGCAGTTCCCATCGATATGTAATCTGAGTGAAGACTTCGTGATGAAGTCCCCACTCTCCCGGGTGGAGGTCGTGCCTGCTGAGGAAGTCTGCTTCCCAGTTGTCCATCCCCGGAATGAACACTGCTGACAGTGCTTGCACGTGATTCTCCGCCCAACGAAGAATCCTGGTGGCTTCTGCCATCGCCACTCTGCTTCTTGTGCCGCCCTGGCGGTTTACATGAGCCACTGCGGTGATATTGTCTGACTGAATTAGCACCGGTTGGTTGCGAAGCAGAGGCTCCGCTTGACTCAGGACGTTGTATATGGCCCTTAGTTCCAGGATATTTATGTGCAGACAAGCCTCCTGACTTGTCCGCAACCCTTGGAAGTTTCTTCCCTGAGTGACTGCCCCCCATCCTCGGAGGCTCGCATCCGTGGTCACCAGGACCCAGTCCTGTATGCCGAACCTGCGGCCCTCGAGAAGGTGAGCACTCTGCAGCCACCACAGAAGAGACACCCTGGCCCTCGGGGACAGGGTGATCAGCCGATGCATCTGAAGATGCGATCCGGAACACTTGTCCAACAGATACCACTGAAAGATCCTCGCATGGAACCTGCCGAAGGGAATGGCTTCGTATGATGCCACCATCTTTCCCAGGACTCACGTGCAGCGATGCACCGACACCTGTTTCGGTTTTAAGAGGTCTCTGACTAGAGTCACGAGCTCTTGAGCCTTCTCCGCCGGGAGAAACACCTTCTTCTGGTCCGTGTCCAGAATCATGCCCAGAAAAGGCAGACGCGTAGTAGGAATCAGCTGCGACTTTGGAATATTCAGAATCCAGCCGTGCTGTTGCAACACTTCCTGAGAGTGTGCTACGCTGATTAGCAATTGCTCTCTGGACCTCGCCTTTATGAGGAGATCGTCCAAGTATGGGATAATTGTGACCCCTTGCTTTCGAAGGAGCACCATCATTTCTGCCATTACCTTGGTAAATATTCTCGGTGCCGTGGAGAGCCCAAACGGCAACGTCTGGAATTGGTAATGACAGTCCTGTACCACAAATCTGAGGTACTCCTGATGAGGTGGATAAATGGGGACATGCAAGTAAGCATCCTTGATGTCCAGAGACACCATAAAATCCACCTCTTCCAGGCTTGCAATGAACGCTCTGAGCGATTCCATTTTGAACTTGAATCTTTTCAGATAAATGTTCAGGGATTTTAAATTCAATATGGGTCTGACCGAACCGTCCGGTTTCGGTACCACAAACATTGTGGAATAGTATCCTCTTCCTTGTTGAAGGAGGGGAACCTTCACCACCACCTGCTGGAGATATAACTTGTGAATTGCGGCTAACACTACTTCCCTTTCTATGGGGGAAGCTGGCAGGGCCGATTTGAGGTAAACGGGAGGGGGCATCACTTCGAATTCCAGCTTGTATCCCTGAGACACAATCTGTATAGCCCAGGGATCCACCTGTGAGCGAACCCACTGGTGGCTGAAATTTCGGAGACGCGTCCCCACCGCTCCTGGCTCCACCTGTGGAGCCCCAGCGTCATGCGGTGGATTTAGTGGAAGCCGGGGAGGACTTCTGTTCCTGGGAACTAGCTGTATGGTGCAGCTTCTTTCCTCTACCCCTGCCTCTGGCAAGAAAGGACACACCTCTGACCTTCTTGCTTCTCTGTGATCGAAAGGACTGCATTTGGTAATACGGTGCTTTCTTAGGCTGTGAGGGAATATATGGCAAAAAGTTTGACTTCCCAGCTGTAGCTGTGGAAACTAGGTCCGAGAGACCGTCCCCAAACAATTCCTCACCCTTGTAAGGTTACACCTCCATGTGCTTTTTGGAGTCAGCATCACCTGTCCATTGCAGAGTCCACAGGACCCTTCTGGCAGAAATTGACATTGCATTTATTCTAGAGCCCAGTAGGCAAATGTCCCTCTGGGCATCCCTCATGTATAGGACAGCGTCTTTTATATGCCCCAGGGTCAGTAAAATGGTATCCTTGTCTAAGGTATCCATGTCCTCAGACAGAGTATCTGTCCATGCTGCTACAGCACTACACATCCAGGCCGACGCAATTGCCGGCCTCAGTATAGTACCTGAGTGTGCATAAACAGACTTCAGGATACTTTCCTGCTTCCTATCTGCAGGATCCTTTAGGGCGGCCGTATCCTGTGACGGCAGGGCCACCTTTTTAGATAAACGTGTCAGAGCTTTATCTACCCTAGGGGAGGATTCCCAGCGCATCCTGTCCGCTGGCGGGAAAGGGTACGCCATAAGTAACCTTTTGGAAATCAGCACTTTCTTATCGGGGGAATCCCACGCTTTTTCACATAATTCATTTAATTCATGTGAAGGGGAAAAAGTCACCTCTTGCTTTTTCTCCCCATACATATACACCCTTTTGTCAGGGACAGGGTTTACCTCTGATATGTGCAATACATCCTTCATTGCTATAATCATGTAGCGGATGGCTTTAGCCATTTTAGGCTGCAATTTTGCATCATCGTCATCGACACTGGAGTCAGAATCCGTGTTGATATCTGTGTCAACCATTTTGGATAGTGGGCGCTTCTGAGACCCTGACGGCCTCTGCACTGTAGGATCAGGCATGGGCTGAGACCCCGACTGTCCCAAGGCATTAGCTTTATCCAACCTTTTATGTAAGGAGTTTACATTATCATTTAACACCTTCCACATATCCAATCAGGTGTCGGCGGAGACACGTCATTCATCTGTACTTGCTCTGCCTCCACATAGCCCTCTTCGTCAAACATGTCGACACACGCGTACAGACACACCACACACACAGGGGATGCTCTATATGAGGACAGGACCCCCAAAAGGCCTTTTGGAGAGACAGAGAGAGAGTATGCCAGCACACACCCCAGCGCTATAGGACCCAGGAATCACACAGTAACTTAGTGTTTACCCAGTAGCTGCTTATATATATTAGATGCGCTAAATTTATGTGCCCACCCTCTCTTTTTACCCTTTCTACCGTGTGTCTGCAGGGGAGAGCCTGGGGAGCTTCCTCTCAGCGGAGCTGTGGAGAGAAAATGGCGCTGGTGAGTGCTGAGGAAGAAGGCCCCGCCCCCTCAACGGCGGGCTTCTGTCCCGCGATTTTGTGTAAAATTAATGGCGGGGGCTCATGCATATAACAGTGTCCAACTGTATATATGCTGCTTTCGCCAGGAGGTATCCGATTGCTGCCCAGGGCGTCCCCCCCCCCCTGCGCCCTGCACCCTACAGTGACCGGAGTGTGTGGGTTAGTGTGGGTGCAATGGCGCACAGCTGCAGTGCGCTACCTCATATGAAGACAGGAGTCTTCTGCCGCCGATTTTGACGTCTTCTTTCTTCAACCCGCCGGCTTCTGACTTCTGGCTCTGCGAGGGGGACGGCGGCGCGGCTCCGGGAACCGACGACAAGGTCAGGTCCTGTGTTCGATCCCTCTGGAGCTAATGGTGTCCAGTAGCCTAAGAAGCGCAACCTAGCCGCAGTTAGTAGGTTTGCTTCTCTCCCCTCAGTCCCACGTAGCAGAGAGTCTGTTGCCAGCAGAAGCTCTCTGAAAATAAAAAAACCTAACTAAAATACTTTCTTATTAGCAAGCTCAGGAGAGCTCACTAAAAGCACCCAGCTCTGGCCGGGCACAGATTCTAACTGAGGTCTGGAGGAGGGGCATAGAGGGAGGAGCCAGTGCACACCAGTAGTACTAAATCTTTCTTAGAGTGCCCAGTCTCCTGCGGAGCCCGTCTATTCCCCATGGTCCTTACGGAGTCCCCAGCATCCACTAGGACGTTAGAGAAATTATAAATGGAAATCAAATTTATTAACCCATGGAGGTCTGGATTTGGAGTCACCCTCAAAATTAAAGTGGAAAAACACACTACAGGCTGATCCAACTTTGATGTAATGTCCTTAAAACAAGTCAAAATGAGGCTCAGTAGTGTGTGTGGCCTCCACGTGCCTGTATGACCTCCCTACAACGCCTGGGCATGCTCCTGATGAGGTGGCGGATGGTCTCCTGAGGGATCTCCTCCCAGACCTGGACTAAAGCATCCGCCAACTCCTGGACAGTCTGTGGTGCAACGTAGCATTGGTGGATGGAGCGAGACATGATGTCCCAGATGTGATCAATTGGATTCAGGTCTGGGGAACGGGCGGGCCAGTCCATAGCATCAATGCCTTTGTCTTGCAGGAACTGCTGACACTCCAGCCACATGAGGTTTAGCATGGTCTTGCATTAGTAGGAACCCAGGGCCAACCGCACCAGCATATGGTCTCACAAGGGGTCTGAGGATCTCATCTCGGTACCTAATGGCAGTCAGGCTACCTCTGGCGAGCACATGGAGGGCTGTGCGGCCCCCCAAAGAAATGCCACCCCACACCATTACTGACCCACTGCCAAACCAGTCATCCTGGAGGATGTTGCAGGGAGCAGAACGTTCTCCTTGGCGTCTCCAGACTCTGTAACGTCTGTCACATGTGCTCAGTGAGAACCTGCTTTCATCTGTGAAGAGCACAGGTCGCCAGTGGCGAATTTGCCAATCTTGGTGTTCTCTGGCAAATGCCAAACATCCTGCACGGTGTTGGGCTGTAAGCACAACCCCCACCAGTGGACGTCGGGCCCTCATACCACCCTCATGGAGTCTGTTTCTGATCGTTTGAGCAGACACATGCACATTTGTGGCTTGCTGGAGGTCATTTTGCAGGGCTCTGGCAGTGCTCCTCCTTGCACAAAGGCGGAGGTAGCGGTCCTGCTGCTGGGTTGTTGCCCTCCTACGGCCTCCTCCACGTCTCCTGATGTACTGGCCTGTCTCCTAGTAGCGCCTCCATGCTCTGGACACTACGCTGACAGACACAGCAAACCTTCTTGCCACAGCTCGCATTGATGTGCCATCCTGGATGAGCTGCACTACCTGAGCCACTTGTGTGGGTTTTAGGGAGGTCATACAGGCACGTGGAGGCCACAGACACTACTGAGCCTCATTTTGACTTGTTTTAAGGACATTACATCAAAGTTGGATCAGCCTGTAGTGTGTTTTTCCACTTTAATTTTGAGGGTGACTCCAAATCCAGACCTCCATGGGTTAATAAATTTGATTTCCATTTATAATTTTTGTGTGATTTTGTTGTCAGCACATTCAAGTATGTAAAGAACAAAGTATTTAATAAGAATATTTCATTCATTCAGATCTAGGATGTGTTATTTTAGTGTTCCCTTTATTTTTTTGAGCAGTGTAAATAATATGGCGTGCTACCCCAAGGTAGCCCAGTCACACCAGACCTGGGGGGTACCACTCCCCAAACTCACACACAGCATAATAATAATAATAATAACATCCACTATGGGTCATACAATTGCTTAATGTACGGCCACATGATAATGGCACATACAAAACATATCCAGATTGAGAGCTAGCTTACCTGGAGGCACCCCTGTATCCTCCAAATGGCACCACAGGACCCAGCATGCCCTCCTAATGCTGGCTCCATCTATGCCTCACTGAACTGACCCATAGCTTCTGCTTCTTTCTTAACACATATTAACACTTTAGTATTTCAACGGTGTGCTGCCCTAGGGTGGTCGGGCCTGAGCCGACTTTGTGGGGTCCAAGCCCTGGACTTATGCTTAGTTAGGGACCTCCTGTAATAGAGCAGCCGTGAGGTGGCCTGGAGGCTTATCATATCTTTTGCAAAACATATGTAACGAAGAGCTCTACATTTTCTATTATTACATAGTATATAGTTCTTCTTACTAACAGCCAGCAGAGTGCGTGGGAAAAATCCCTTTTGTTTTTCTTGTCTAGAGTAACCCCCTCCCGCAGCACCTGAGGATTGTTACCAGCTTGATTAGAGCAGTTTGCCACTATTTATTGCAGTTCAGTGAGGCATAGACGGAGCAAGCATTAGGAGGGCATGCTGGGTCCTGTGGTGCCATTTGGAGGATACAGGGGTGCCTCCAGGTAAGCTAGCTCTCAATCTGGATGTTTTGTATATGCCATTATCATGTGGCCGTACATTAAGCAATTGTATGACCCATAGTGGATAATATTATTATTATTATTATGCTGTGTGTGAGTTTGGGGAGTGGTACCCCCCAGGTCTGGTGTGACTGGCCTACCTTGGGGTAGCATGCCATATTATTTATTTAGCACTTATGTAACACTCCTATTTTTTCACTAATATTACTCTTTTGAGTATTTTATTAACACCCTTATTTTTGTAGCACTTTCTAACCCATAGCTTCTGCTTCTTTCTTAACACATATTAACACTTTAGTATTTCAATGGTGTGCTGCCCTAGGGTGGTCGGGCCTGAGCCGACTTTGTGGGGTCCAAGCCCTGGACTTATGCTTAGTTAGGGACCTTCAGTAATAGAGCAGCCGTGAAGTGGCCTGGAGGCTTATCATGTCTTTTGCAAAACATATGTAATGAAGAGCTCTAAATTTTCTATTATTACATAGTATATAGTTCTTCTTACTAACAGCCAGCAGAGTACGTGGGAAAAATCCCTTTTGTTTTTCTTGTCTAGTTTTTCTTTGAAAAGGCTACAAACGCTATAATTTCACTAAACAAATTCCACTATTATAAATCTGGTCTAAAAAGATTTAAGTAAAAATGTGATAGTAACTGAAGGAAATTATACATTACGGAGCTATGAGGAAAATATTAAAGGCTCAGACAACTTGGTTTGAATTAATTTTTCACTGATTATCTACAGGGAAAAATAGCTTGGAAGCTCAGGCAAGATGATTTGAGATCAGTGTCCACTGGTATTTCAGGTCTAAAATAGCATTTCAAAGTTTCGTCTTCATTTAATATTCACACTGGTTTAAGCAGTGTTTCACATGTAAACACATTAACCCCTAATGAAATGCCAAGACTGAAACTACCCCCCAAACCAGAAAAAGTAGACGTTTTTCTTTACTAATTACAGATCAACTAGGTTGCTACCTGGGCTTCACTGACTTAGGACCTGATTCAGAGATGGACACAGACTGCTGCATTCTCACATGCTGGTGGGCCGCCAAGCACAGGGTAAGGCTGTCCAGCATGTGTGACGGGCCGCCTCCCGATGCATCTGCAAATACATTGCGGATGCATCGATTTAAAGGTTGATCCCTGGCAGGCGGTCAGCCGCCATTTTTCTTTAAGTGGAGCTGCTGCGTTTGACGTCACGCAGCTGCCCTGAAAACATTCCTGGAATGCCAGCAATTGTCCCACCCCTGCGTCTGCCGCTGTCAATCACACTGAGCCACAATGTGCAAGGTCGCGCACTGCGGCCAGTGCGCGTGCCACACGAATGCAGCCGCTGCATACAGACGCATGGCTGCTTACGTGTCTGAATGACCCCCTTAGTCATTGTCATGTTGCAGTTAAGGGACAGGCCCTGGATTGTGCCAGAAAATAGAGATTATGGGGTGGACAACAATGACATCTCAGCTTCTACCTCTCAATGCAGAAAAGCAATTTCAGAGAGAATACTTGACTATCTTACTGAACAAATCAGTCATCGCCTAGTTGGGGACTGTTCTCCTTTACATCTACAAAGTTCTTACTTCAAATAATCGTTTTTGTCAAATGGTACTACATCAGTGCCTTCTACTGCCTCTGGTTTTCTACTTTGTGAGGCCAACTGGCAGAAAAGAAAGCTAAATTCAGGGCATTACAAGTGTTTTGCATTCAAATCAAAGTCTGTTTAACTCTGGATAACAAAACTGGCTTTTCAACAATGGAAGGGGAAGATTGAGGGCAGGAAAGTGTACAGTGAAGTTGGGCAATTTGCATACACTGTTTCATATTGGAGTTCCAGCTTTGGTCTATATGGACCCTAATAATGAATTCTTCTTGCTAAGTGCACCAGCAATGTGTCTGGATAAGTGTTATCACTATTATTTTATTCAAAACTATTTTACATGCGGTCTAAAAAATGTAAACCACCAAGTTTACAGTGCATACTGTAGGATTTTTTTTTTCAGTTAAGACTTATTGCAAAAGCCCAGGTCTTGAAAAAAGTTCAAAAACGTTTCACATTATTACACATCCTGCCTCTATGTTCTACTTCCTTTTTTAATATGTCTTGTACATATTAGAAATTTAAAGATTAACTTTTTCATTTCCACTTGTATGAACAGAAGACGAGTTCTGCAATTGATCTGTGCAACGTGTAAGTAAACTTGGTAACTTAACTATTTAAATGTAAAAGTTCCAACATAGGATAACTGCATTATATGACTAGAAATTCATAACTTTATGGAAACAATTACTTTGTATGCAAGTGCTATTGGATATTCATAAACTGTTGTAGAAAGAACAACTGTCACCTGAAACATTTGCATAATTTTTCAGCAGCTGTCTCAGGGCGACATGTATCATTTGTGGTCTGTGTGGCCTAACACTCATTGTGTCTTGCCCACAGTCGCTCAGTAATTACTATCATTGATATTCACTCATCTGAAGCTCTTTATAAACATTTAGGTTACAATATTTCACAAGAATTTCGTGTCCCAGTGAATACGGCAATAGATATGTTTATGGTTATATAACATATATAGTTATATTATGTACTTTCATATATTATACACACTTTGAAGGGCAATTTGTTAAAGCCTAGAATACTCGCAGATGAGTACCAAATTGATTAAAGAACAGAAGACTAAAAAAAGGCCCTTAGGAGACTTGAAACATCACTTCTGTTTAATAAACACCTGTATGCTTAAAAAGCAACACTCTGGGGGGGGTTGTGTATGAGTGACCGCTGGTCAGCATAACTCCGCCGGAAGCCCGGCAGCAGAATGCCGGCTAGGGGGTAGGGAATGCAGCAAGCCACATGCGGGCTCAGTGGCGAACGCAG